>NC_048601.1:14862833-15030333 GCF_003668045.3 Cricetulus griseus
TCTGGTTTTATGCAGGGCTGAGAACTGAACTCAAGGCTCCGTACATGCTAGGTGAGCACTCCATCAATGCAACCATATTCCTAGTTCTATTTTTAGTCCTTTTTTCTATTAAATGCTATTTAATGTATTGCTCCATTAAATATGATTTTTATTTTAGATGTCATTGCTTCCTAAAGAGATCAAAAGCTGCTTCTGGATTTATTTGTGATTGTTTTTTTTTTTTTTTTTTATTGTGATGAGGACATACCCCTACAGAAAAGCCATACTTAAAGTCACTTCTCATCAGCAGCACTTCCCTTTTATAAAGAGCGGTACTGCAAAGGGTGGCGGCTCCATTATCCCCGTCAGTGGGTCCCAAAGACAGTAGGAGCCAGATCTGAAAGGGGACAGAAGGGACATGAAGCTAAGAAGGATCTCCACCCACTCTTGGGACAGAGAAACGCTGCCTGTTGGGAAAGACATTGTCCGCCCTCCTTCAGTATGCCAGTTAGATATATAACTAGAGCACTGCAAAGGAATTTTCTGAGGGAAGAGCAAATGGCAGCCCACTGAGGGGCCGCCAGTCCACGGCAAAGCTTTCTCTCCTTGAACTTCTATTGTTGGGTGTCCATGGCTGTATCCTTCAAAGCAAAAGGGGAAAACCGAGAACCACAATCAGCCCTGAAGGGTTGCCAACACCATTGTCTGCACCTGCAGAAGGAAGTCTAAAGAATCCAGATGAGAAGGTCATAGGTTAGCAGAGCAGGATAACTGTCAGATGTCCAGACAACTGGCCACTTCATCAGAGTCTGGTCCCTGAGCTACTGAACTTGGCTCTCCCTGGACTGTGACCAACGGAGCTCTCCCCGGGGGCTGCAGCGACTTGCACCTTGGTGCACACAATTGGCTTCTTTGAACCTGGCAATGCCAAACCAGGGCCTTACTGGCCTTCCTCTGTTTAGACAGGACTTACCAGACAGGTTATACTGCTTTCTGCCAGTATCTCTAAAATACCAAGGTAAAAGGGAACAAGAGACAGAATGGGATTTCTCACCACCACCCGCAAAGGCTTACAAAGGTCTACACAGGCCACAGGCTTTGCCGAAGGTCCACAGTTAGGGCCCCTAAATGGGAAGGCGTGTTTCATCAAGGACTGTAAGGGAAGAAATGCCAAAAGTAAGCTCAAAATCAAACAGCCCCTTTTCTGGAGGGAGTAAAATATGCCTCTTGAAGCAGGTAGCAAGTTCAATAATAATTTTTGCTTGCACATGAAAAACTCCCCAATAGCACAAAGAGGGTCATGGATTCCTCTTCTGTTTGCATGTCTATAAAACAAAGAAAGAACCCAAGAAAGCCAGTGTCAACCCATACACTTCAGCATAGCGTGAGGAAGAGGTCATTCCTTCATTACATGAGTGACAGGAGTGGTGCACACCTTTTTAATCCCAGCACTCAGGAGGCAGAGGCAAGAGGATCACTCTTGTGTGAGTTCAAAGCCAGCCTGGTCTCCATAGTGAGTTCCAGGACAGCCAGGGTTATGTGGAAAGACCCTGTCTCAACAACAAAAACAATGAATGAAACAGTAAATCAAGAACCAAGGTATAGTGTTTTTCAAAGGTCAATGTGGTTCCTGGGTGGGGGGGGGGGTTGCTGAAGACAGCTCAGGAGGTAAACCACTTGGTACACAAGCATGAAGACCTAGTTTCAATCCTTTGAACCCACATTCAAACAAAACAAAACTGTAACTGAAGCATGGTGGCATGCTCTTGGAATAGGCCAGAGACAAGCAATCCTTGAGGCTCCCTGGCCAGACAGCCTACCTTAGTTGAGACAGTTCCAGGCAAATCAGAGCCCTTGTTTCAAAAGCAAGCAAACAAGCAAAGAAGCAAACAAACAAAGAAAGCTTCCAAGGACAAAACCTGAAGTTGGCCTCTGACTGCCACATGTATGTACATGCTCACCTACACATATATGCAACAACACACACACACACACACACACACACACACACACACACACACACACACAGAGAGAGAGACAGACAGACACACACTCAGTCTCCCTCCCTCCCTCCCTCCCTCCCTCCCTCCCTCTCTCTCTCTCTCTCTCTCTCTCTCTCTCTCTCTCTCTCTCTCATTCAAAGACAGTATCTAACCAAGGTCAAGACTGTGCTGACCCGAGAGTTCAAAGGCTACTACTGTCATCCCCATAGCATGAGTCAGTCATATTAATATGGCTTCCAAGTTAGAAAGAGAATCCCCAGACTGCCAGCATTATCACACACCAGAAGAGACAGGGGTCCTGGCCATTTCTGTCACATTTCCTTTCCAACTCATAGTAAAGTCAGTGACCTAGGGACCAACATTTTTAGGTGCTACTGTAGCCCATTTATCTACCAGGCACAAGCATACACCTGGTACCACACAGCAACCCAGTTTCTACCAAGACAGCTGCCTAGCAGCTCCAGGGACCTTTGGAGAGTATCTTCAGGGAAAGGTGCAAAGCCTTAAAACAAGTCTTTGATCTCAGGGCTCCCACCCACAAGAGCACACTCAGGAGTTCAAGGAGATAAAATCCTGAAAACATGGACAAAGTTCATTTGACAGCTGCCCATTCCAGGCTGTGAACCGGTACACCTGGCCATTTGGCCACTCCTTCCTATAGGAAATTTTACCTGCCTGAGCAGGAAGCAGTGACGGGGAGAACAAATGGCTACCACGGCACTTGCACAGACCCAAGTTAGCAATGGTGTCTTAAACTGTACAGTCAGTGCAGGGTGTCAAAGAGCCATCAAAAACAAAGGAGAATGTAAGTCCAAGTATTGTGAAAGCTATAAAGCCCAGCATATAATATTAGATGACATTTTGCTATTAAATAACACCTAAACTGGAGCATCAAGGGCAGGTAGAATGTCTTAATAAGTGATCACGTGATTGCTGCACATCAAGAGCATGAGGCTGGACCTCCAGCATCCACACAAGAAGCTACGCACAACAGTGTGTGTCTGTAATCCCAGCACCTGGAAAGTGGAGATGGCTCATTCATCCTTGACGCTCACTGGCCAGCCAGTGTAGCCAACCAAGCTCCAGGTACCAGGCAAAGAGACCCTGTCCCAGAACTTAAGGTATAGAGCAACTGAAGAAGACACAAGACATTAACTTCTGACTTATAAACACATGCACGAACATATGCATGAATACCACATGCACACATACATTCAACACACACACACACACACACACACACACACACACACACACACACACCTAAACAAACAAACCACTAAACTGTCAATAAACACTGCTGATTATAGAATCGCTATTGGTCATATGGAGAAATCAAGGATAGGGTACTAACATACAAAAAGAGATTAAGTGATCCAAACATTCAATAAATAATAAACTAAAGCAGTTTCTCCTAATGTTAAGTGTATATGGCCCCTGAATCTAAATGTGAAGGAGAATCTCCAGGAAGCTTCAAGGTCAGGCCTGCCTCTTTCAAACATATCTCTGTCATTTAAGATGCCCTAAGGATGCCACTGAAGCAAATTATCCATTTTCTTGATCATCTGTTGATCGCATTTCAAGTCCACAAGCATTTCTTGAGTACCCACTATGTATTAAATGTAAGAGGCAGAATGGATATGTGTTTGAACACAAAGTAGATAAGAAAACAGTCTTGCATCCCCCTGAGGCCTTAAGAAGGAGTCAGCTGGGAAGGTAAGAGCCCACGGGACGAATGCTCACAGCACAAGCACTCCTATGGGGCAAAGAGGAGTCATACACCAGCTTGGGAAGACACCGCCTTCAAGAAAGATTTTACATGCGCTTAACTCCATTGCAAAAGCAGGTAAAGGGGAATGGCATTTATTGCAAAACAAGTCAAAACTTAACAAAGCCATTTCATTCAAAAAAAAAAAAAAAAAAAAAAACAAGAAAACAAAAAAACCTCAGGGTAGCCAAGTATTGGTCCCTGGCATCTCATTTTAATCGTGGACAATTCTAAACAAAACGTATTACAATTTGAACTTGGAATTCTAACAGACTGATCCATTCACACATACGTGGAAGTACTAAACGCTGGACTAGATGCTAGGGTGGGGGTGCTTTCTGGCAGGGAATGGCTCCTTCAAGGAAAGATGTGCCAGCCAGCGACTCCCAGGGACTGTGACCGGGAGAATGGGCAGCAGCAGGTGACAGAACAGTTTACTAGACAAGAACATGCAGTGCTGTTTGGGATGTAGTTTGTTCCCTGAAGGTTCAAATGCTAGAAGTTTGTCCTCCAGTATACGGAAGTTCAGGAAGTACAGTTTTAACTAGGCCGGGCTTGTGGAAGGCAGTCAAGCCCTGGTAGCTCTACCCTCCTGAGTGGATCAGTGCTGTCACACCCGAGGAAGCGAATGTAAAGTGAGGCCCCTCCACACCCCGGCTCCTTCTGCACGTAGCCCTTTGCACTTCTCTGCCATGTGGAAAGGCAGCAGTCAGTGGAGGACAAAAGGGTGCTCGCTATCCACCAGGGTGTCTGGACTTGCCAGCTGCCAAATGGTGACCAGATAAAACCGCTTTTCTTTATAAAATGCCCACCCTTAGGAATTTTGTTATAACACAAAATGGACTGACAAGCATGGTTGCAAAACTCCAATGAGCAGTTTGAGAACCCCAGGGCAGGAGGAGATGATAGGTTTGTATGAATGTGGATACTGGAGTAACCTCTACTAAACCCCCAACAGTAAGGGTGTCATACTAATACAAGTCACCTAGTCAAGAAGTTTTGGAGGCTGGTGAGTTGACTCAGTGAATAAAGCTCTTATCATGCAAGTCTGATGACCTGATCCCCAGAACCCGAATAAAGGTGGAAGGAGAGAACTAACTCCACAAAGTTGTTCCCTGACCTACACACACACACACACACACACACACACACACACACACACACACACACACACACACAGAGTGTGGAAGCTTCCAGGAGTCTTGTGAACACACATACCCACTAGAGATACCTGAAGACATGCATGCCTCTGTATTTATTTTCCTGCCCCACCACCAACTCAAACCTCTACCAATGCACACAACAGTAATAAAGACTTTCTGATACCTACTAGCTCAGAGTAGATCTTCAATCAATGTTTACTTCATGCTCAGCCACAGGGCAAGCAAAGAGAAACCAAGAGGAAACAGGTCCTGGAAACCCCACATGGTTTACAGATTGAAGCCTGGATATAAACTCCCTCAAGGCTGATGGGCACAGGCCCACTTTACATGACGAACTCCAAACACTAAAGATTCATAGTCATGCCCCCACAACTTCCATCCAAACCCTCTGCACACACTCCTTTGCTAGGAACTCGGCCAAGAAGGCTCCATGCAGAACCCTCAGCCCTTGCTGTAAGCCCCAGCCATCTTCACTGTGAAAGGCAGCCCCTATCAAGACTCATCAGGGAAAACCTGAGCTTCTGGAGTAACTGGAGGCTTGAGTAACTGAAGTACCTACAGTATAGTTAGGCAGTGTGGCAACCAACTTCCCTGTATGGAGATCCACCACATAGCATTCCTCAAACTGAGAGCTGGGGTGGAAACCTTTGCCGAGCCTACTGGGCCAGAGGACCTGGAGGCTCTTCTCTCCCCAGAGAAACTCTCAGGAATATGAGTTCACCCTTCCAGGGCACATGCTCTTCCTAGACATTCGCAAGGACTCTGGACCGTGTCCCAAGGAATGCCACTTGTTTCAAAGATGCTTAAGAGACAGGCATGGTTGCATAGCCCTGCACCTGAGAGGTAGAGGCAGGAAGATCGGGAGTTTAGGTTCATCCTCAGCTACACAGAGTGGTCCAGGCAGCAGCCAATGAATAAAATTAAAAATCTTGTATGGTTGGCACTACTGCCTTATCCTAATAATATGTGGCGGAGGAAAGAAGAGAAGCTGAACTTAGAAAAGTGGCGGCCAAGGAAGGGGAGGTGGGGCGTAGGACCCTGATGGATAAATCCAACTTGACTTGTAGGGATGCTGACGTGCAAAAATATCCAGGAATTCCAATAATGTGCTTTGTGCCCACCCTTGGATAAGAGACGCAAATAGGTAGACTGTCCTCAGAGAGCTTATATGTACAATGGTCACAGTTTGGGACAACAAATGCATATATCACTTTTTAAATTTAGGCTTGTATTCACTGCATTATGACACAGTTTCCCAAGAGCAAGAAAGAATGGGAGGCAAGTAGAGCCAGAAAAAGAAAGAGGAAGGAGGAAGGCAGGGAGACGGGAGGGAGAGGGGTTAGTTTTTGGCAGGTGTGAAGGGCTCAAGAGCTATTAACAAACAGGGAGCCTGTGCTATTGAATAGCTAGCACAGGGCACTATCTGAAGGACAACCCCGAGTCACTAGCATCCCCATTTTATAAAAGAGGAAGGCGGTGAAAACTACAAACTACCCCTACCGCATGATCATCAAATAATAGATTCAAGCCTTCTTTCTGGGTTCATTTTGTCACCTCTATCATACCCACAATTCTAAATGAAGTCTTTGGGACTTGGGGACTTCTCAGAGTCCCACCCTGCAGCTACCAAACTGAAAACTATAAGGCAGGGGCTCAACAAACATTTGTAAAAAGCCACTGGTTGCCTCTGATGGACATGAGAGTATGGCTCCCACAGTATTGATTACACTAAGTATTACTCCATATATGTGGCTATGTTAGGCAGAGTATAAAATGCTGCTCCCCCACAGGAATGGGCCTTGCCTAGCAATGGGCAAAGGTCGGAACACAAGAGCCATCCACGTTCCTTCCTTTAGGGAGTGGCCAAGGATTAGGTCCTGGAAGAGAAGGTCTCAATTCTCGATGTTTGCAGAGAACACAGCTGAGTTACATGGTTTTGATACTGCACTATAGGCAGGCTAGTGAGCAGTGGGTAAGGTCCTGGCTAGGCCTGGAATGGATTAACTCCTTCAGAACATGCAAACATCAGTGGGCAGAAGGAGTGTGCTCTATTGTTCCAAAATGTCCACCTACTGATTAGAAAATCAAAGCTAATAGGGAGAGCATTGCTTCTAACATGTTAGCTGAGCCTCTGACAGTGCCCAGAGGGTGAACGTGCCTGTTTGTTCACTACAGAGAATTCAATTATCCACACATGCATGACAGGGCCTCCCCTTCACTTCTTTCAGGTGCTTGGCGAAGGCTACAGTGCAGTTCACTATCTCCTTTCCTAAGGACAAGCAGGGGAGCATGGAAGGTGAGGAAACCAACCTGTCGATTTCTTTCCTTGTTAGCAGTTCTGGCAAACACGCAGCTGGACAAGAAGCATTATCGGCTGAAACGAAACACTAGGAAGAAGTGTGGGCTTCAATTTCCCATGCAGTCCCTGTCTAATGACCAGACTAGGCTAAGCCTGCCTTGCCCTGTCTTTGAGCAAATGGAAGAATGTGCAAACTCTAGAATTTCCTGGTGTAAGCCAGGCTAGCTTCTTCCCTCCGTTACAGCCCTCAAAACAGTCAATGTCAAAGGCAATTCTGATCACGTACAAAACAGTGCAAAGGAGCGATCCCATCTGAACACGCCAGTCCACATTTCCCTACCCCAAATCAATGACTACATCTTCACTCTCAAAATAATAATAATAATAATAATAATAATAATAATAATAATAATAATAATAATACAAGAACGCTGTCATTCCTTATGACAGGTGCCAGGTCCTCAGAAACGTATCTTCTAAACAATTTGTGCAAGGCAATTTTTTTTTTTGTTTTTGTTTTTTTGGGGTTTTTTTTGTTGTTTTTGTTTTGGTCTTGGTTTTACACATATGGAAACTGACTTAGAGAATTTTAAGTCCCAGATTTTCTTAAATGCCAAAGGTAAGATCTGAACACAGAACTGCCCTTTTTATGCTTCTGAACCCAACTCCCTTTCCACCAAGCACTCAACCTCACAGGCAACAGTTCTTACCTCCACCTGGAACTGTCTCTAACACTGCTCCCAAGGCTGATTTTAGGGACCACTGTGCCGACAGCTCTTTGGGACTTTTAAGGCTATGCCTGAACCTGCTAATAATATCTTCAGGTATCAACTCTTCCCCCTTGGATAATCACTAATACAAATAATCGCCAGTTTTTGCCTCTCTGCCAAATCTGTACACACGGACACTCTCCCGTTTATGCTTTTGACTAGTGATTACAGACTAGTATTTCCTGCATGGTGGAAGCCTAGACCCCAGCGTGAGAAACGCCCCCACTTCCCGGATGGCTTAAGGCCAACAAATGTACAGTGCTTGTGTGCCGGAAGCCTATGACCTTCCTACTTCAGGGAGGGAAGTAGCCAATAACCCAGCATGAGAAAGGGGAGAAAACCAGAGATGGAAACTTCTAGACCCTCTTCCCTGTTGCTTCTCCTGGGCCCTGCCTCAGCCCCACCCCCTCACTCCATTTACAGCCTGGCCTTACCCTTCTCTCCCAGTCTAGATACTCCCCGAAACACTACTGTGGCACCCCTAAAAGCCACAATGTGTGTTTGTCATTGTAAGGAAGATAAAAGCCTCTCACTGTTGTCCACAGATGTACTTTATTTCGAGCCTTGTCAAACTGCAAGCCAACCTGCTTCACCACTGTTAGTTTGTGGGGAAAAAGACAGATCACTGTGCCTTGGGCTCCATGCTAGAAAACACGGAAGGAATTTGTACTGATTGGAGGCAAGGATGTTTCTTCATATCTGTACTCGAGACAGCACACCTTGTCTCTACCACACTCTGAAGCTACAAGACCACTGTCTTCCATGGGTCTAGAGCTCGCCGCTACATCTAATCTGCACCTCACTGTGCATCAGAAGAAGGGGCACCATCCTTTACAGGATGGCTTTATGGTGCTAGACACCCACAGACTCCAGTAACAGCCCTGAAGATAATGCCAACCTCTTCCACGTACTCTGTCAACTTGATTGGTTTAATCCAGTCTGCTCCGGTTGCCTGTCAGGGAAATCACGATGGTCTTCACAGACTTCCCCCAAACAGTAAACACCAACACTCCATACAGCCTCCATAGCCTCAGAACCCCTGGTAATTCCTCGTGGAATGACCTCCTGAATCACAGGTCAGAGGTGTGGCAGAGACCCTCACATTGACTGGGGTTGAGTGTCACAAAACCCCCAAACCAATTCCTGCTCATTCCAGTACACAGGTCTGAGCACCACGGTGGCTTTGTGGGGATGGCCCATGTAGCTATTTGTGGGCCCTGCACCTGCCTGTGCTTGTTTTAATGTCCTGCTTTGGCCGTCCTGAAATTCTTTATCATTTGAAACAGAGAGACTTGCATTTGCATTTTGCTTGGGCCCTACCAAGTATGCAGCTGGCCAGTCACTTTGAAACATCTAGCAAGTTTGGGAAGCTGTGCCAAAAGGAGCAGGGTGTGGTCTAGCCTGCTGCAAAACTGTGAGCTGAGGTGAGCAAGCTGGCTGGCGTGGGGGAGGGTACCACTTGGAATGCAGCAGCCCTACCGGGACTGTTGGAGAAGCAGAATGGCCACTCATGGGCACAGAATAAATAGTACATACCCTGAGATTCCCACTTCTCAGAAAACTCCCCCGAATCTTTTTAAAATCCTTAATTATGGGCTTTGTTCAATTCCCTATTCCCCCTATCTCTGAAGCGTGGCTTCCCCCTTTCACAGGGCGTGTCTGTAGGGTGGCATTCTGTTTGCTTGCTCTGTTCAGCTTGAGCTAAAGAGCTGTTAGAACTCTACTTCCAGGCTGTTTCCTAGGGGCCTAAGTGTTTAAGTCTACTGGCTGTAGCCTCCAAGGAGCTCAGGGTTTGTTACAACCCTTTAGGATGTCAGAACCAGAAGCTAGGACTATCTGGGGCCACCCAGTCTAGAATGTGGACACAGACTCCTAGTATAGCCTCTAAGAAGCAATCTCAGGAGAGCTTTCCAAGCACTTGTCAAAAGAAGTCAGTAAACGAAGAAGTGCTGTTTTTTTTTTTTTTTTATGATTAGATTTGCTGCATGTGCACGTGTGTGTGTGTGTGTGTGTGTGTGTGTGTGTGTACATGTACACAGGCATACCCACCCATATATGTACAACTAGAGACCAGAGGTTGAAATTGAGGGTCTTTCTTGGTCAATTTCAACCTTATTTTTTGAGACAGGGTCCCCCACTTAACCTGGGGCTCACTGAGCAGCTACACTAGCTGGCCAGCCAGCCCCCAGATTCCCCTGTCTGTATTTCCAGTTCTGGGACTACACAGGTATACTACCACCCCCTAGCTTTTTATATGAGCTGCACTAATGCAAACACAGATCCCCAAGCTTACACAGCAAGGAGTTTAGCACTGGGCCATCTCCCACCTGACAGTGTCTCTTTGAGTGCTCCCATAATGGTTCTATCAGCACCTGTAGACACATGGGATCAAAGTTTCTATAAATGTTCTCAGACATGACAGCTAGAGATGGATGAATGCTCCTTATTCAACAGATAGACAGACAGACAGACAGACACACACACACACACACACACACACACACACCCTACTACATACTGTACTATACTGGGGCAAAGCAGCTATCAAAAAAAAAAAGCAATGATTTATGTATTTAGTAGACATAAATATTGCACAGTGTCCTGCTTCCTGCTTGTTACTTCAGACTATCTTAATCCCTGGTCACGGCCTCTCCTCCAGAACCCTGAAATCAGCAGGAAGCAGATATGTTTTATGGGCTATGTGTCACTTAGTGCCGCCTGTGCATCCTAATCGGTGATGAAATAAGGGAGCTGAAGCAATCACCATCAAAGCTGAAGATATGACTGGATTGGCTGCTGGGCTGGTCGCTCTTGGGAAAGCAGAGTCAGTTGCTTGATTCTTGGTAAAAGGAAGAAAATGTAGCCTGGCAGACTCCTGTCGCACAAGAGCAACGCTAGTGTGTAGTGGACAGAAAGGGTATCAACAGGCAAAATAAAGGCTTCTCTGAACTCAGGGGATGCATCTGTGTCTACAGATGGCCCCAAGCCCCCTCAGTCTGTCTTTTGAAACACTTGCTCAAATGAGAGTTGTGCCTTCCCAAACTGGCCCTGGCCTGGACCCTTGCAATCAACATCACCTAGTTAGTTTAAGATACAAGGCATCTCTGCCTGCTCAGAAGACTGGGATATGTAGCTGGGCAGTTTATGAACTGAGCAGAATTGCTTTAAGGCCATGGAGATGCTCATGGCACTGGATGACTGGAAAACAGCATTCCAGTGTTTTGAATCACACAGATCCATGACATGATGAGCACAACCGTGCAACAGCTCCAATGACTATTTCACTCATCGTACAAAAGAAAAGCTAGAGTATCAGAGCTGGAGGAAGTGATCCTCTGTAGGGGCGTGTCTATCACAGACAGAGCAATAGGGATGGTTCGGGTACCCAGGGGATGTTCTGAACAGCATCCTACAGCATCCCGAGTTTCCCAGAACCAGAGAGGAACCAGTTCCACACCACCCACATACACCAATTTCCTAAAATAAGCCAAATATGAATACAAACACCCCAGGAGAAATAAAAGCATGTAAAGGACCTGACCTGGGTCTCATGGGATTTGGAAGGAAAGAACCAATTCAACAAAGTTGACCCTCTTCCCTCCACATATGTTTGCATAAACACATACATACATACACAATGCATAAATGTAATAATATGCAAAAATTCTAATAATGTATCTGTATATCCCTTGTCAATATTAAAATTTTTAATAAAAAATTTTGTAAAAAGGAAATTCTCCAATTTGGCTTAGTTTCCCTCCAGACCATCTCCAAATGTAGGTATTTTTAACGAACCTAATGTCTTTACTTTCAAATATCGATATCACACTGTGAAATTGCGATCAAAGGTATACAAAGGAATCAGCTGTCAGAAACCTTCACTGGGGGCCACAAAACCCAACTTCATCCCAAAATAAGAAAAGTCATCCTGGCCTTTTTAGCTGACTCACTTTCAGCAGTGACAGTGAGGACAGCATCAAAGAGGCGGAGCAGGCACGCAGAGGGCAGCTTAGGTAGGGACAGGGCTGGCTTCCAAGCCCGGCAAGACCACTTGTCAATTCTGTGACATGGGTAAGTTATCTGATCTCCTGAGTTTAGGTCTTTCTCATCTTTAAAAATAAACTTATTTCATCTCCTACCTCTCAGGACCGTGGTGAGGACCACAGGGGACATTGTGTCCATAAACCTCATGACAGCAAACAACAGTTCCCACCACTTATTTGCAGTGTGCCTCTTCTCAGTTTTAGTTACCTGTGGACAAGCGCTGACCGAAAATGTCACATGGAAAAATCCTAGAACTGAACAACTCATAAGTTTTAAAGAACTTTCACTATGAAGTTACTATAATTATTTTACTATTCAATCTTCTACTGTGCCTCATTTACAAACTGACAATATATACAGGTTGTTGATGGGAAAAGAGGGTCATTTTCATTCCTGTGAACTACAGATGGCAGAGCTGACAGGGCTTCTATAATATTATATGATCATGATAGCAGAGTAATCTTTGTGTAAGTACACATCATGATATTCACATAACAACCAAATTGCCCAAAGTCCTTTTCTCAAAACATAAACTCTGTTGCCAAGCAGGTACCTGATATGACTAGTGGCTACAAGCACCCACTGAGGGTCTTGGAACACAGTCCCCAGAGGAAGGGTGACCACTTTGTATCAGCAATTGCTCCATTCATGGTGATCACTTTGTACCTTAGACTTCCCTTCATCCTGAAAGAGTCAAAACAATCCCACTAGGGACTCAAAGCTCTAAGAAGAGGAGAAGGTCAGCTGTCTGCTCACCAGACAGCCAAGGAAAGATAAATGAGCTACAATCACATAATACTGTCATTTGCAGTCTATGTGCTTATGAAATCATTTACAAGAGTTTTACTCCAAGAATTTCTACTGACATTGCACAAGATCATAGGCTCCTCACCTACCTGGGATGCTCTACTTAATCATCTTCAGACTGGGTCAGATGGGTCTAGTCTCCCATCAACAGTGCACCTCCCACAGGCCACAGTCACCTTCTTTATACATGGAACGGCTCTTCAACATGTTCACTACCTTCTAACAGTCCTCATGACAATCAACCACAGGCATGTCTTGTTGCCCTATGTTCCAGCCTCTCACATGGCCCCTTCCCTCTCCACCAACAGGTCTACTCTGGTCCCTCTCATTTAAGTCAATCACTTACTCTTGACCTTGTGTGGCAGTCTAACTGCTCATCTACAAGTGTGTCTCAGCACTGTCTTTTTGTTCCCTTCGAGTTATAGGAACTTACCTACATGGCTGTCTCTACAGCTGGGCCGTGAGTTGCATCTTCCCTACCTTTAGTCCTTAGTCTCTTGTCTCTTGGGCCTGAGTTAAACCACACATGCAGTAGGCAGTCCAGAAAGTCTTACTGAATTATTTACTTAATTGGTTAATTGGTTTCAGCAGGCCTCTAATCAAATATATGCTTGGAGAGAAGAAGCAGGACCGGGTCATTAGGCAATTCATTATCACAATATCTTTGATTAGTCAGCTGTCACTCTGGAGAGCCCAGCAAGCCGAAAGGATGCCCAGGACTGGTGGATGCTAACTAGAGCCAAGGAGAGGGAAAGCAACCCCTGTCCACCCATGCCTTGGGACATGGTTCGTTGTCATGTCTGCCCTGACCTCTCTCCCTTACCACTGACTTCTTATCACCAAGTTTTATTCATTCATTCGCTTGCTCAACAAATGTGGTGTGTTAGGTACTTTTCTGGCTCAAAATACAGCAGCCAGCCAAGTGAAGTCCCTGACTTACATTCTAGTGCAGGGCAACTCAGCTTCTGTCTAATGAATCACCCAGGCGTCTTGCCCAAAGCACACATAGCCTTGGTAGGTCAGGGGAGGGGCTGAGAAACTGCCTTTCTAGTCCACTCCCCATTGATACACAGATGCTGAGAACATGCCATTCCAAAACATTCTCTTCACCACAAGGAGGTTCTAGACAAGAGCACTGGCTCTGAGCGTTGGCTGCACATGGGGTCATCTAGAGTTTTAGAAAATGCCAATGCCTGGATCTCTTCCCCCAGAGTCTCCAGTTTGATTTCTTCAGTGTTGTGTGGCATCAAGACTTAAGGGTGCTCCAAGTCTTCCAATGAATAGCTGAGGTTGACAACCACTGTCCTACTGGGAGGGCAGACAGAAAAAATAAAGAATATTCCAAACAGTAAGACCTTGGAAGAGACACAGGTAAGGGAAGCACAGGAGAGAGCTAGTGTGTGTTAAGACTGTATAAGGAGGTTTAAGGATGTCCTCCTGAGGGGCTACCATTTGAACTGATGGCTGAAATGAAGTTCAAGAACAAGGCAGGTAGTTATTTCAGCTCTGCGAACTACAGCATGCAGAGGCCCCGAGGCCAGGCATGGAACAGTAGAAGGGACTAACATGTAGACACAACTAGATGCCCATGGAAACAGAGGCTTACAATTATGTAGAAATAAGTTAGGTACTCTCAAAGGAAAATCTAGGTACACAAAATATGAAGAACACTGGAGAGCCAGAGGTAGGAAGATCACAAGTCCCAGGCCTGAGCTATCAAGGGGGACCCTGTCTCAAATAATAAAAACACTTTAAATATCAAGCCTGAAGGAGTTTAACACAATGACTTAAATCTTTCTTTTTTTTTTTTTAAATCCTAACGTGGGTAATTACCAAGCACAGAATCAAATCGAGTGTGTACATATGTCAGGTCACAAGAATTGTAAGAGATGAATAAGATCATTTCCTTTAAGAGGTGACTGACCAGAGCCCAGGAAGGCGGGACCACTTCCTAGGAACACACATCTACACGCTGTCCAATGAGACTGACTTCAATATTTGCTCCTTTCTAACATATGTAACTGCCCACGAGCCTGTTCTACCTTCGACTCCACACACGTCACCACACCTGCAGAGAGCGACAGGAACAAGGGGTGGGGCGGGAAAGCCAGAGAAGAGGTAGACATGCTGGAGGTTGCGGGTCAGCTCCTGATGACCACATAAGCCAAGAGACCATGGGGCGGGCACAGGTTAATACCATGTCAACCCTGCTAGGCCAAAGTATTTTATAGTTGGCCAAACATGAGGCTCTTATAAAGAGGTATTTTTGTAGGTGCAAGGAACATCAAAATCAACAGATCAACAGCTTTGTTTTTGTGGTGCCAGGAATTAAACCCAGAGTATTGTAGACTCTGTAACTTCGCTATACAACTCCAACCCTAACTGGCAACATTATTCTCTATAATCTGGGTGTGCTGAACCCAATCAGTGGACAGTCTTGAGAGATGAAGACTTGAGGTCTTCTGAGGGACAGGAGTCCAGCCTTCCAGCTGCCTATGGACTTGAAGATACAACATTAATGTTTCTCTTACCCTCCAGTTGCCAAATGCCAGTATGGCATGAAATAATCCTTCAAGAACCAACTTGGGCCAATCTACTTCTCCCTCTGTGTACAGGTACATGTCCATACACACAAGCACAAGCATACATGTGAATGCACACACACGCACACAAGCACTCACACACACATGTATGCACACACACGCACACACACACATGCACACATTCACCTATCAATCTATTAATACCAATTTCAGTATAAGTCCCCTATTGGTTCTGCTTCTCTGAAATAACTGGACTAATCCAGGGCACAACCAAGAACACCACAGAATCTATAATCTGGTGGATAAACCTGAGAGGTTTGCCAATGCTATGTCTATAGGAAGAGATGAGCCAAGACCACCCCTGGACACTCCATCCAAAGTGTCTGACCAGATTAAAATGCTAAATTCTGAGCACAAATGGAATGTTTCTGACTGAGTGTGTATTCCTTAAATCAGATTATCTGGATGCAGTAAGGCCTGGGGCACAGCGAGGAACATTCTTCACTCGGTACCAGGTCTCAAACCTCCACCGCAAGGCTAAACAAAAATCCTGTTTTATGAGGCTTTGTTGCTGGGCTAGAAAATAACGGTAGGAAACTAACAGTCACAGATGTCAGGCTACAAAACATTGGGGGGATGCTGGAGATGGCTGGAGCCTTGACAAATAAGCAGAAAGTGGGGGGCGGGGGAGAGCAGAAAGTGATCAGAGATGCAAGCCCACCCACAGAGGCTGTGGGGAACAGTTGGGCAACACTATTCATGTCTTCCTCAAAAGTGTTGATCCAGATGCAAGGAAATGACATAGCACCAGGACTTCTAAGGAGTAATCCTCTATACATTATTCATGTGTAAGTCACAGGACCCAGGGACATTGTTCTTGCTTCACTAACATCTAAAAATGCTTTAAAGAGGAATGTTCAGAAGTCGAAGGAGCAGGGTGCATCAGCCACGGGAAATGAGGGCACCCAAACACGATTGCCTTAAACACAAAGAGACATTGACAGCATCTACATGAGGCTGCAGGATGAAAGGACTAGTTAGTGTGTATGACGCAGAGTAACTTTCCCTCTACAAACGGGATAGAGGAAACTAACCTCATGGGCAGAGAAGCGCCTAAAACTCTACACGACCGTCCCTCCATCCTAAAATAAGCTCATTCCTACAATAAAATCTCAGATGTGACGGCAACCTGTAGAGTGGGTTCTGGGAATGAGATACGTGGTACTAATCTATTTCTACCCAGACAGAGAATGAGTCAAATGAATTCACGTAAGAAGCAAGAATAAATATTGGCCCAAATCTATGTTGAAAAATCTAGAGAAATGTGGCTGGGAAAGAAAAGAGACAAAGGAGTTGAAACCTAACACCAGGCTTGGTTCTCTGAGGACACGCAAATCATCCAGAGGATAGGCAAAGACCTTTCGTGTTACTTGCCCAGACTATCGATTAGTAGCGGCTACACTGAAGACTGTTACACCCATTTAACATTTACTGTGGTCCTGGAAGAGGAGGCTATGCTACATATTTACCACCCTCTCAGCTCCATGATCCTTGTAAGAATCAAGAGTAAGGGGTAGTTTCCTGGATGTGACCAAAGGGGAAGCCAGTGACCATATCCCCTCCCCACAGCCTGTAGAGCCTCTACTTTCAGCTCAGGAACTGTGGGTGCCAACAGGAAAGCAGTTTTCAAATAATCTAAGACTTTCTAAGAAGAGTAATCATGACCACCAGCAGCCTCCATTAGCCTGGATCCTCTAAAAATGCCCCCAGGGCGCAGGGCCCCAAGACAATTGGCACATTTTAATGACAGCCAAAGTCATCTGGAAAAAATGGTTCAGCAATTAAGAACGCATACTGCGGTTGTAGTTCCCAAACTCAGGTCCTTGGGATCTCATGCCTCTCTGGGGCCTCCACAGACACCTGAGTTCACGTGCACAGATAGACAAACACATAATTAAAATTAAAAATATTCAATAATAGAACAATAACAACAGCATTAGCTGATATCTGGAAACCTTTTCCAGTTCGTAACAGGCTACTACAGCCTCAGGAGCAGGGACTACGAATTCAAACATGTTTCTGTAACTCTCTTGACCGGTACACTACAAAGTGGGACTAATGACGCGGCAACCACCTTCAGTGGTTGTGACACTAACATGAAATACACAGGTACAGCACTTGGGTGAGCATCTGCCACATGTTGACACATAATAACTACAGCTTGATGACTGCTTCAACCCTGTAGGACAGGGGCTCAGGGAAGCTCAATATCTTCCTTAGTGACAACCCAAACCAGGGCTTTACAGAGAAGTAAGAGCAGGCATGTATGCTGGGAGGGGATGGATAAATGCGTGTTGGGGTTGGGGAGACGTCTGAGTAAGCAAAAGACTCGTGGAGTTTCAGGAAGGAAACGGAACAGTGAGGAAACACACGTACCCAGAAGTCAAAAATCTCTTTTCTACAGCCTGGGTTAGAATTATCCTTAGACCTTTGTAGTAGCCAATCAAAACACTGCAGGCCTCCCTCCCACCGTAGGAACACTGTGCAAATCAAGTATGTGACATGGCTTCACCTATGTAGCATGCAGGAGGGGCGTGCAGTGACAAGGTTCCTCGGAGAATCATACCCAAGGGATGACCGTGTGGAGGAGGGAGGGAGGAAGGGGAGGAGAAGAACGAGGAAGAGAAGTACGGGAAAGGGGATGGGGAAACCAAAAGGAAGGGCTAGCAGGCTGGAGACCCGGCAAGAGCCAATATTGCAGTTCCAGTCCCAAGGCCATCAGGTGACAGAATTCCCTGTGTTGAGCTCAATGTTTTCTGTTGTCCAGGCCTTCCTCAACTGATGGACCAAGCCTCCCCACACCATAATCCACAGGACTCACGCAAAAATCCCTTCAGAGAGACACAGTAATGTGTCATCAGCCAGCCTGCACCACAGCCCAGCCAAGTAGACAGAAATCAGCCATCACATATGCTGGGATGGCTCACCTCCTGAGATCTTACACCATAGAAAACTGTGAAATCTTCAATAACGATGTGGAGTCTCCTCCCGACTTTTTAAAAAGAAGAAAAGCAAGGCGAGGGAGGTAGGTCGGTTGTCAAACTGTTTGCCTCACAAGCATGAGAAAGCAGTTCGATCCCCTAAACCAGCATTAAAATGCCAGGCATGGTGGCCCAGTTTTAATCCTAGCACTAGGGAGACAGAGACAAAGATCAACACACTATCAGTCTAGCCTCACAGTGAGCCCCAGACCAATGAGAAACCCTATCTCAGAAATACAAAAGAATGAATGAATGAACAAATAAATGGAGGGGGGTAGAGTTCCTGATGACACATGAGACTGCCCTCTGACTCCATGCACTCATGTACACACACACACACACACACACACACACACACACACACACACACACACACACGTGCCCACACGCGCACACGCACACTCCCAGCA
Organism: Cricetulus griseus; assembly: GCF_003668045.3. Taxonomy (NCBI): domain Eukaryota; kingdom Metazoa; phylum Chordata; class Mammalia; order Rodentia; family Cricetidae; genus Cricetulus; species Cricetulus griseus. Next base: position 14,881,661 of record NC_048601.1, read on the forward strand.
CACACACAGGAAAGGAGGAAAAGGAGAAAATCTACAAAATGAAGACTATGACTATGACTATCTGGGGTGGACAGGTGGGAGTAAGACACAGGAACTAGGAACCACTCACTGTCCTTCAGTTAAGTCTGCATCATTCATTTCCTCTCCTGCTTTGTAATTCACAACCATTTTTCCTATCCATTTGTCCATCACTACACATAAAACAGAGCAAAAGAGTCAGCAAGCTCACAGGCCACCTGAGGAGCCCACCAAGCCCAGCCTCTGTGACCATCCCTGAAGAGAAACATTTGAACATACTGTCCATTCTATCACAGGGTGGCAATGCCAGATGACTTTTTGTGGGCTCGGGCCCTGTCTTCTCAAATGGACTTCAAGTCTCATGTCCTGTTGTAGTTCCTCACACGGCCCTTTATTCTCGAGGTGTATGGCTGAGCATAAGTAATTTAACAAAAGCTCATTGATGGCTGGAAAACAAGGTGGGTGTGGGCATGGACAACGAAAATAAACCAGTGGAAAAGCTCGAGTGGTACTGAATTTCAGCCTTGTGAAAGACAGAGACAGCTTTAAAATGTGACTCATAGGATCAGAAGCCAGGGAGGGTAACAAGTAATTTTTAAAAAGAAATTTCTAGAATAAAGCAGCACCCATCTCCTTCAGTGATGTACTACAAAGGACCCTGTGTTAGCACAGCGAGTCTTAGACAAGGGGACACACACACACACACACACACACACACACACACACACACACACACACACACACACACACACACACACACACCAGGGGAAGCCTGGGCCATCTCCGACATCCACACTGCACGCTGCCAATGGCAATAATCTCCCAGGGAGGGGCACCATGCCCCCCCAACCCAGTCTCCTTAGGGAAGGTTATAGCACCAGGACTCTTCTAGCTATGACCTCAAGCTAATTTTTGACCATCCAGAAATCGAACAGGAGTTCCCCAAGAGCACAGTGTGAGACAGGGCTGCCTCTCCATCTTCACATCCCAAGTCCACCTTCGTGTTAATTTCCTTCATTAGGATTGCGCTGTTTCCACCTGTCCCATGTCTCCTTGCTTTGACTTATCCCAGTGCTGGTTAAAAGCATCCAAGCTGTTAACATCTTTCATGATGCTGGTGTGGGGATGGGAAGAGTGTTGCTTCTGGCGTCTGCTCTCAGCTGACATAGAACGGAATGCTGGTGGGAACAATTTCTTCACTCAATGAACTCTGGAATCAGGCTGAGAAAATCATGAATACGACTGACCAAGAATGCATGCGTGTCAAGTGGCTTAAGAACTGCTTTGTGTGCGGTCATGTAGGAGAAGAGGCAGAAATTTTAACCTGGGGGGTGGGGGCTGGGGGAATCAGAACAGAGTCTACAGCAAGTACAGCAGCATATCTCTTTAGTCCCAGCACTCAGGAGGCAGAGGCAGACAATCTCTGTGATGTGAGTTCAAGGCCAGCCTCATCTACATAGTGAGTTCAAGACCAGCCACAGTGAGACCCTTGTCTCAAAAACAAACAACAACAAAATATATAATAATATACGCCAAAATGAAACCCAAAAAATACATCTAAGGAATGAAAAGATTAGGGGTTAACAAGTAGATAAAAGCACTCAACACACAAATCTGAGGACCTTTCAAATTACTGGGGCCCATGGGTGGCAACAGACTCTTAAAAGCTGTCCTATGACCTTGATACACACAATGTGACACACATGCTTGCTCACACGTGCACACTTGCGCACGCACGCGTGCACACACACACACACAAGTTAATAACTAGGTTCCAGTCCAAATTGGTCAATAATGGCCCTGTGAGGGGCAGCATCAAGTCACTGGCAGAAGACTAGGCCCAGGTCCTCACTCCACAGCCCATGAGCTTTCCACCATGACTCTCTAGGACACATCACGTGGACACTTGGCACATATATAACTTGGAGCCTCAGGAAACAACGAAATCAGAAGTCCTGGACTTACATGAAGGAGAGCGGAGCAGTCACTGAGGGGAGAAATTCCTCCCCTGTACTATGTGAAGGAAACTCAGTGGAGACTAAGGCACACTGAGAGCACGAGAGCTGCTGCATCGGTTCCCATGGCTCCAAAATTCCTCAGGTTTGGGGGAGTTTTCGTGAAAAACAATCCCTCATGAGGACAGAATTCTCAGTATCAGCCTGGTGTTCATAAGTAGAGACAAGCAGGAACATAGATAGCCTCGTGCACATGAGATAGCCTCATGCAAACAAAAGAATCAACGAGAATGAAAAGCACGCATGCGTGTCTGGCCGAGGTAGAGAAGTCCCACCGTTCAAAAAGCCCTGATTTCACAGGCCACACTTCTGTGCTGAGTTAGGGGGCTCGCCAAAAGAGCAGGGCAGACTACAACATGAGCCCTGCTACCGGGAAATGGATCCATACCTCAAACTGCTCTATCCCTCCTTCCTATTAAAAAAAAAAATATCTACTTACTATATATTGGTACTGGAGATTTGAACACAGGGCTTCACACATCCAGTACAGGTACTACACCATTAAACTGCATATCCAGCTTTCTTTTTTCAATCTTTAACTTTGAGACAAGGTCTCACTAAATTGTCCAGGCTGGTCTTTAACTAGTTCTAGCCCAGGCAGACCAGAAAGTTACAATCCTCCTGCCTCAGCATCCTGTGTAGCTAAAACTACAGACCTGCAGAGGCCGGACTCGCTCATTTCTTTCCCTCCCTCTCTGCTTCCTCCCTTTTAGTTTTAGTACTAGGGACTGAACCAGCATTTGACACGTGCTAGGCAAGTACGGTTGACCGATATTCCCAACCCCTTTCCCCTTTCATTTTTGCTTTTTGTTTTGAGACAGTGTATTTCTAAGTTGCAGAGACTGGCTATGAACTTGTTATCCCTCACACTTAAACCCCCCTGGCTTCAGCTATTACAGTGGTGTCCCACCAGGCCTGGCTTCCCCACGCCCACTGAAACCAGGGACGGAAGCTGGGACCACATAAGCTAGGCAACCACTCTATCATTGAGTTAATAGCCAGTCCTTTAGCCCCTCTTTTTTTTTTTTTTTTTTTTTTAAGAGACAGGGTTTCACTGAGTTGCCCACACTGACCTCAAATGTGTGATCCTCTGCTCTCGGCTTCCTGAGTAACCTGGATTATGGGAATGCCTACCACATCTGGTTCACACTTTTATGTTTATGGCTGCCCATCTGAGAAGCAGGGAACGGGGGATTCTTTCTCTCTTCATACATATCACTTTTCCTCTCTAGCCTCATTTCCACCGCTGTTCTTCAAGAATGTGAACTTGAGCACTTCTGTTTTCTTTCTTCTGAGTTCCCTGAGGTTAGATTGTTGATGTCTACGCAAGTTGGTGATTAGCATTCTGACTTCAATCCCTTCTTCAGAGTTGGCCAGAGAAGTCCAAGAAGTTGGCCGCAAGCACGGCCTGGGAACAATAGGCCCTTTCTACCAAATACAGGTTTGTCTTCCTTTTCAAACTCACAGGAGTTAGTGCTCTGGCACAGGGGCCACCACCTGAGGGTACAGACTGTTCATTGTGAAGCAGAGGGCTCCCCAAACAGGAAAAACCAACCAGCGGGTCACATGGCCAACAAAGTCAAGATTTTTACCCCCAGTTCCATTTATAGAATGTTAAAGGTAAAATCTGATGCCCAAACAGCACAAACAGATACAGCCATGAAAGCTACTGTCCTAGAAATACCAGGCGTTGGCCTGGAAGGACAATGTGGCAACCACACAGGGACTCTCCTGTCCAACCCACCCGGTGACTTGAGAAACCTGAAGCATTCAGGTCTTGGAAGTCTTCCTCGCCCATCTGCCACATTCACAAAGAATCGCAAGCTGATCCCACTGCTTCTCCAGTACTTCACACGAGGTCACTAGAAAACTCCAGTGCTGGGGCTTAAGCAATGCTTCAGTGGGTAAGGGCACTTGATGTTTAAGCATGAGGATCAGAGTTCAAATACCTAGCACCCACTAAAAAGTAAGGTGCGACAGCACGGCTGTAATCCCAGTGCTATCAGGAGCAGAGACAGGAGCAACACTGGAGACTTGAGACCCTGTCTCAAAGTGAGTAAGACAGAGTAAGAGAGCAGGATACCCGACGTTCTCTTCTGGCCTTCTATCCACAGATGCCAGGAGCCCCTACACACACACACACACACACACACACACACACACACACACACACACACACACACTCTCAGAGTCATGTACACATACCACCACCCCACATACACATTAAGGGGAGGGGAGGGGAGGAAAGGGGAGGGAGACTGCCCAGTCCCATCTAGATGAGGCCTAGGCGACCTGGGGGGTCAGAGGGCCTGCCCATCATAGCAGCTCTGAGCACATCAAGTTGCTGTTTTACTAAGAGGCAAATAATGAGCCATGAAAGCTAAAGTTCACTCTGCCAGGCTCACTACTATTTGGAATCTTATTCATCACAGCCCCGTGACAGATAGCCTTGCAATGAGGTGCAGCTGGACTCCCTAGAGAAGAGACATGGCATCTCATCCATTCTGCCCTTCGCCAGCTGGGCAACTTAACCTGCCTGTGGGTATTAGTCAGACTCATGCATCCAAGGACAGTCAGAATGGCACCCTGTTTTTCTCACACTGTTATCATCGGCCAGGAATGAGATAACTCCAGCAAATAGTTCAATTTTTTTTTAAGCTGCTTTCTAAATGAAAGGCTCTGTTATTTTCATTACTTGGTGGAAGCTGGACCTGGGGACATCAAGAGCCAGGACACGGGCTGATTGATGGACACTAGCAGAGGGACACTGGCTTCCTAAGCAGCTCTTGGCAGGGAACCTTTCAGGAGACTTGTGAACACTTAAATCCAAGGTCCTCTGAATTCCGAAATGACTGAAGCAGAGACGGAAGCTCCAAAGACAGACTCTGGCTGCTACATTCAATAGTCTCCTGAATAAGCCTGTAGGTTCAAGGCCCCTGCTTCTATGTGTTTGAGTTTCCACAGACACTGATGGCACTTAAAACCCTGGCGGATACACTCATCCCCCAACCTGGGTGCCCTTGGTGATGAGGGGAGCAGAGAGATGGGGCAACTCGGCTGGCTGTTCTGATTGCTTCCAATCTTCTAGTGAAATACTCTTCCCATTATGAGCACAGGTGGTTCCAGACAAGCATTTCCCTGCAGAGTTCTTTCCCAATTTTGGATGGGAATATCCTTTGAGTTTGAGGAAGACGGCTGTTGGAGGGAGTGATGCTGCTCCGATGTCCTCTCCTATGTTGTCTTATTAATATGTTTAGTGTTTTGAGTTGGGCTTCCTAAACTCAGGTATTCTGTGTCCTTAAATCAAAGATAGCAGGTCTGACCAGTCTAGATCAAGGTATGTTTTTAGCTACTCAGGCTGAGAAGAAAAGCACAGGCTATTGGCTACAAAATTGTTCCATTATCCCAATGCTGATAATCTAATCTAATGCTGTTCAAAAGCATCTGAAGGCTGGGGCAGGCAGAGAATAGAAGGAGCCAGATACTACACACACACACACACACACACACACACACACACACACACACACTCCGAGCGCGTGTGCGCGTGCACAAATACCTCACTAGATGCTGGATTAATAAAACTGGCATACCTCGAATTTTGGGGGGCTTTTGGCCTTCCAAACAAACTTCATTCAATGAGAAGCCCTCAAGAGTCACTTCCCAGAGCCACTGTATTGGTATAGGAGTCCTCTTTTTCTCCTGATTTCATATGACATCATTTATCTTCTGCTTTTAGTGTATTCATAGTGTAATGGAGCAACAAGAAAACAGGAGGGAAAGGCCTCCCTTCTTTCCACTTCCCATTTCCTTCCCTCCCTCCCTCCCTCCCACCCTTTTTCCCTCCCTCCCTCCCTCCTTCCCTCCCTCCCTCCCACACTCTAGGCTGTCATCCCCTCTGGTGATCAGCACTCAGCCATGGGATCTTGGTGGTCCTCTTAGCAGCTGTCACTCACTCATCCAATAACTTCTTGAGACCCTACCATGCCCACCTGGTGTGTGATGGAAGGAAGAAATCCAGCAAAGACAGTAAAAAGCCCAGCTTTCACAATGCTTGTCTTACAGTGGTGACACAGACAAAATACATGCAAGCTGTAATAACACCTATAAAGAAACAGAGGAGCTGGCTTTTTGGAGCCCACTCCCTACGGTGGGATGCCTTGCTCAGCCTTGACGCAGCGGGGAGGAGTTTGGTCCAGCCATATGCCAGCCTTTGTTGACTCAGCCTTACCCTTTCTGAGAAGTGGGTGGGGGGTCTGGGTAGAAAGGAAGGTGTGGGGAGGGAACAGGAGGAGAGGAGGGAGGGGAAACTGTGGTAGATATGTAAAATAAATTTAAAAAGAAAAACAAAAACAAAGAGGAGTCTAAGATACAAGCTTCAGAGAGAAATGCTTAGCCACAGCCAGATAGTGCCTGCCTGCTAGCCTGCCCTCCCTGTCTCCCTTCATCTCTCCCTCTATGTTTACAAATAAATATTTGTTCAGTGGACTACTACATGCATAAAGTAGTTACCTATGCCTCCTAAAATCTACCTCAAATCTTAAATTGAAATAACCGTGCAACCAATCAGTCGGTGCAAAGACCCATCCAGGAAACTGTCCAGCGCCATCATTTCAACCGGAGAAGTTCATCTGCCAGAGTACCCTGGTGGGGACCAAGGATTGTCCAAAAGACGTGCCACAGCCAGCCATGCATTTCCTTTCACCCAGTGCTCCTGGGAAATAAAAACTGAGCAACCAGTTCCAAAATGAAAACCCAACCCCTACATGAAAGCCGACCAGGGTCAAGTGGCGCTCCATACGTCTGGGGGATCACTCTCATCCTTCTCACCCATATGTATTTCTATCAATGATTATAAAGTCAGCCCGTACACATGTTTATTAAATTTATTTGTGTGGGAGGGCACACATGCCATGGAAAGTTGGGGAACAACTTGTGGGAGTCAGGTCTTGTCTTCTACCTTGAGAGTGTCAGGATTTGAACTCATGCTGTCAGGCTTGGTGGCAAGAACCTGAGCCATGCTGCTGGCCCTACTCAGGCCATAATCTCCACATTTCTCTTGAAAACCCATGTTCAAATGTTGAATTATTTCTATCTCCTGATCTTCTACGCTAATCCATCCTTGGAAGTAGTGACTAAGGCAGAATCACTGTGATGAGGAACTAACACAAGGGTTAGCGGGAAGATTATTTTCCCTGAAACGTTTTTATTATTTTGTGTACATCTCAACACTTCCCTCACATCAACACTTAGTCAGGGGATGACTCTTTCAACATCCGGGCCCAGTAGTATTTTCCCTTTCTGTGTGTGCAGGCGCTTCCTGAATATTACCTTTTTACAGACACTGAATCTATTTTGTTCTCAAGTTCCAAAGTAATTTGGCATTTAACAAATGAGACTATACGCTGCGTGTACGCAATTGCTACAACTGTGTGTGGTTCCTGCTTAGCTTACTATTAAAGCACTTTTTGAAGAACCAAGTGAATTCTTTCCAGACAATTAGCTAGGCCCTAGGAGCTGAATGTAACTTCTGAAGTTAACTCAGCTTTACTCTTGGAAGCCTGTGTGGGGGCACTGTTTGTTTGTTTGGTTTTCTCCTGTTGCTTTGGTTTGGCTTTTTGAGACTGGTTCCCTCACATAGGCCAGGCTGGCCCAGAACTCACTATACAGCTAATGCTGACTTTGAATTCCCAAGCATCCTGCTTCTACCCTGAGTACCAGGATTATAGGTGTGTCTTGCCCTACTTTGAATTTGGAAGTTTCCATACTTGAATGAAAGTTTGGAGTTCTGTAGCTGTCATGAGATCAAGAAGGCTAGAGGTAGGGGGCAATTCCACGAGGCATGGCTGACTTATTCTAACTATACTCTGCTATTCTATATCCCACACACCTTAACAGTTGTCCCTTTCTAACTGTAGAGAGCACATCACTAAGTACACAAAGCTTACTACAAACTATCCTTGGGTATAAACCTGAAGGGAAGGACCTGCCCAGCTTGTCATTTAGAAGTTAATTAGCTCTTATCAGTTGGGGTATAACACAGAAAGATCACAACTCTATATGGAGATGAAAACTATAAGAATTTCAGCACATAAATCAGCAGCCACATCATGAGGAAAATCTTGTCAGTGGCCTCCTTGGTTCAGGCCCTCAGCATCTCTGGCCTGGAAGGTGGCATGCAATACCACAGCTCCTTTCTTTCCTTCAGCCTTGCACATTGCTGAGGCCCCTTTCCTCCTGTTCCAATCCATTCACACCCCAGGGGTCCAACTGCATCCAATGCAGAAGCACAGAGCCTCCAAGCAGCCTATCCCAGGCTCTCAAGTCCTCAGCATGGAATCCAAGCACCTGAAGCCTCCCCCTACTCCCCATCTCTGCTCTCTGCTCACACAGCACAGCTCCTTGCAGCTCTTCCAACCAGCCATGTGTTTTCAGTTGTCTGAGCTCGGGCCATTCCTGGAATGCCATTCGAATCTTTCTCCACCTTGAACACCTTCTCTCCTTTCAGGCTCATTTGAAACATGACCTCTTCTCTGAACCTTCCTAGAAATCCCCATGAGCCTCAGGAGACCATGCAGACCCAATTCCAGCCCGCCTTCAGCACATACCTCCTGGTACTATGATTAGCAGAGTTTACTGTCATCTCTTCCACAAGACTGTCTGCTCCTTGGTCATACACGGGGCCTCTGGTACACAGTAGATGCTCATTTGTTGTGTATCAATGCCTGTTTCTGTACTTGTCCACACACAGAGACACACACCCAAGAACACAATTCAGGAAAACAGGCCATGCCTTAAGAAGAGCCATTCAAGGAAAAGGTCACAGGCAGGTCTAAAGGAAAAGACTCACTCTGGCTGCACAGACTAAAAACACTCGAATCTTGGAAGACAACAGCGGGGGCTGCAAACGTGCTGCTCTTCCAGAGGACCCAGGTTCATTTCCCAGTACCCACACGGCAGCTCACAACTGTCTATGATTATAGTTTCAGGGACTCCAATGCCCTCTCCCAGCTCTGCAGGCACCAGGCACTCATGTGGTACACAATGGCTGACATAAAGAGGAATGGATTTCCGGCCCATGATACAACATGAGGAAACCTTTTAACATTACACTAAGTGGGGGGAAAAAAACAGTAATGAAAGGGCAAGTACTTTTTGAATTCACTTAAGTGAGATATCTGGAATAGTCATGATTCACAAAGACAAAAAGCAGGTACATGGAGCTGGAGAAGGAAAGGAGTGTCTGTATTTAATGAGGTCAGCTTCCACTGGAGAAGACATAAGCGTCCTGGAGACAGATGGTGGCAATGGTTGTCAACAGTGTGACTGTACCCAATGCCACTGAGTTATACATTCAAAAAGAGTTAAAATGGCCAATTTTACATTGTGGGAGTTTTACCACAATTAGTGGAATAGGAAAAAAAATACACAATGGTTGGCAGCCAAAAACAAATGACCAAAGTGGGAATAGGGGAGTTTCAAAAGATAGTAATACCGTGGATTAAGTTTGCTCACCAATTACTAGAATATGGGGATGAGAAAGCCTTAAAATAGAAGTTATGGAACTAAGAACTAGAAATCCCATCATCCACAGAAGGACACCAGTATGAGAAATACATTTAAATACTTTTCCTTCAAGTCAACTAGCACTGGTGGATAGGAACCAGACCCCATACTAGGCACAGAAAGGGCACCAAAACGGATTTAAAACAAACCATAATGATGGACTGGCATGGATCGGGGCTCATAAGGGGAAGAGGTGTAGAACTGGTGAAAGGTAACATGGGAGTTCCAGAAGGTTTCCCAACCAGCATGAGTTCTGAGGAGATGAGTTCGTGATCGTTAAAAGGACAAAGTCAATCGCTGTGCTGTCTGTACCTGAGTCCTCTCTAGGAAATAAAGAGGGCACACTTCCCATGCTCCTTCCCGCTGGGGAACCCTGTCCCACTCCACTTTATGACAAAGTTGCTATCCTCAGCTCAGCACTCCTGACATTAGCCTGGAGATGACCAGAAAGGGCTTCTTCTATCCTCAGGACACACAAACTACAGCCGTCCTTCCTTCTACTCAAGAAAGAGTTCAACAATCAACAACCCTTGTCTGCGTTTATTTGGTCTCTGTACTTAAAAAATTTTAAAGCATCCTGCAGCACAGCTCTCTGCAGGATTCTGAAAATACGGAAGAAACACAAAACTGGGGTACTTTTTACTCTAAAATGTAAATTTCTCATACTCAGATCTTCTATATCTCTCAAGATCCACAAACAGATGGTTTTCCAGGTTAAGAGAATTAAGTAAACAAAAATTCTGCCTTTCCCATATTATTCATGCTTTACAAAATAAGAAGGTGGTTATTGCTTAATTGCAAGGAATGAATATTTTAAATGAGGCCAAAGTTGTGATCCATTAACTGTGGGGAACTCACATGTAGATACTGCAAACGTCAGGGAGGATTTTTTTTGCTTTGTTGTTTTTGAGACGGGCTCTTGCTTTGCAGCCCTAGCTGGCCGGGCACTTGCTATATAGTCCAGACTGGTCTTGAACTCACAGCATCCCCTGTATCAGCCTCCTAAGTGTTAGCACTGTAGCCATACCTATTACACCCAGCTCCTTCTTTTTGTTTTGTTTTTTCAGTTTGTCCTAGATGTCATCAGACACTATCCCTTCATTTTACTAATGCACTTTTAAAGGGGCAGCCTATTAGAATTAGCCATTGGTGATGCAGCAGCAGCTTGGGTATTTGAGAAAAGAAAGAAACAATGAGGAACCTGGGTAGCAACGCGTCATAGTGGAAAAGCCCTCAAAGGCTCTATCTGCTTAGTAATCATACCTAATGCGGGGGCTGTGCAGAGAACAAACAGTAAACACTGAAAGCCTTGTGTTGGAAACCTTTAGAAAATGTGTTTTTGCTGTCAGTCAGGTTGTTTTTTGTATGTGTGTGGTTGTTTTGCTTTCTGAGACAGCCTTGCTCTCTATAACTTAGGCTGGCCTCAAAAAACAACCCTGCCTTTGCCTTCTGGATGCTGAGGATTCTTTGCAATATCAGATATTTCACTTAGCAGTCTGGAATCTGGGTTCTCCCTAATGGATAATGGCGGGAAATTGAGGTGATATCTATAAGGAAGTCTGACCTATAAGAAGACACAACCCCCCTGGTAGCTCTGAAGGAGCCAGCTCTATACTGCAGGGTGCTTATGTTGAAAGGTCCACATGGATAAGAAACTGGAGGTAACTTCCAGGTAATGGCTAAAGGAAAAATGAAACCCAGTGCTGGGGAGATACAGTCAAGAAAGCAGTTACTGTAGAGCATGAAGACCTGACTGTGGTCCCCAGCACAAATATGAAAAGCTGGGCATGCCAGTGAGCATCGCTGGGAAGGAAGAGACAAGAAGATACCTGGGCTCACTGGCCAGCCAACCAAGCCTGTCTGGTGAGTTCCTGGTCAGCAGGGGCCCCCATCTCAAAAAACAAGATGGACAGCTCCTGAGGAAGGACATGGGAGGATGGCCTCTGGCTTCCATGAGCCTCTATACGTACGCACCTACAAACACACACACACACACACACACACACACACACACACACACACACACACACACAGAGAGAGAGAGAGAGAGAGAGAGAGAGAGAGAGAGAGAGAGAGAGAGAGAGAGAGAGACATGAAATCTTCTGTCCTAAAACCACAAGATACTAAATTCCTCCAATGAAATCTAAGTTCCTTGCCAGGCAAGCCTCAGATGAGACCACAGCCCCGGCTGACATATTAACAGCTTTTTGAAATCCTACAAAGATGACCCAAGCAAGCTATATACCCAGTCTCCTGGGCCACAGAAACCAAAATACAAATGTGTCGTTCTGACCAATTTCTGGTAACTTGTTACACCACAATAGGAAACTAACACTGGGACAGATGTTCACACAGATACAGCACACATGAAACACACAGATTTCTATGACTTACTACAGTTCTTGCAGATTTAGCCTCACAGGAGCAGTGTGGCAGGAAAGGGAAGTAAGAACAGGTATTCATTACTCAATAGTAAAAATACACTCCTCACTAATGGGATACTGAAATAATCACAGTGTTCTGTAAGTCAAACAAGCAACAACTGGGTGTTTTGGTTTTTGTTTTGCTTTTAGTTTATTTTCAAATTAGGTAAGTTGGTCTTTCTGAGTGCCAAATCAGGCAAAAGACTTGGTCAAGGTCCAAATTCTCTTGCCAAATGCATTACCTTGCAGGCACGACAAGAACTCACTTGGGATGTAATTAGGGAAGGGTTCACAAATCCGATGCCTTGCTTGGATAGACGATGTCCATTAAATACATGCATACAAATAAGGAGACTGGAACACCTTTAGTTAACACGTGGGCTCTGGGGCTGGTGGGACAGGATTAGTGGTACACACTTGTAACCCCAGCACTGAGGGCTGGAGCCCAAAAGATTCCCAGGGCTCACTGGCCAGCCAGTCTAGCAAAAAAGTGAGGTATAATGTGACAGAAGAAGACTCACAGAGTTGACCCCTGACCTCCACACACGCGCACACACACACACACACACACACACACACAGAGAGAGAGAGAGAGAGAGAGAGAGAGAGAGAGAGATAGGTTCTGAGTTCATTTTCTACTAAATGTCTTCTTTTCCAGCTTCTACCACAGACAGATCCAATAGGTCATTTAGTCATTTGCCCAAAGCTCACCCATGCTCCTGGTAACATTTTCCCAGACCCATGTGTCTCCACGGAAACCATTACCCTGAGATTCATAAATAGTCAGGGGTCTTCTAAACACTTTCCAGCAAGCCTGGATATATAAAGAATAATGCAGCTCTGGTCCTATCCTCTAATGCTAGCAGAGAAACTATGAGGCCCAGGGAAGTCAAACAATGGGCTCAGGTTTGCAGTGGAGCCCCTGAGCCTCTTGGCAGTTTCCTGACAATAAGTATGTGTCTCTCTCGCACTTCTCTTTCACCTTGTCCTGCGCTGATCAGCGAGCTGCCAGCAGCCATCACCAAGGGTGCTCAGCCAGGGAAGCATTTCTGAGAGGGAGCAGCTATGACTGGAAGTGTTCTCAAGTAGCGCCTGCGTGTCTCGCTGCTGGTCTGACATTCACGACCATAACAAGCCTCTGCCATTGTAGTCAATGCCTAAGAAATTTCAGCAGAATCACGACAATAAAAATGAAGTATCGGCCCCACTGCCTCAGCCACGAGCCCAACATAACTCACTGAACATTCACCGTAGGGCTTGGGATGAAAAGACAGCAAGGAATCCTGTTCACTTAAATAAGTCAAATATTTGCAACGGTGGAGCCTGCAATTCCTCTATTAACTCCTGTCAATCCTCCTGGCATACACTGAACATTAATCACATGCCAGTTACATCACTGACAGGAGTAAACTGACGATGTAAACAATAGTCACTTAATAATTACAAGGATTGGGGATCTTCAGTGAGCATGTACTATGTGCTGGGCTGACCATAAGTAGGACCAAGTGACAGATGAAGTCTCTATCAGCTAGCACTATGAGTCCCCGTTTACTCACAGAAAGTTATTTGTCTTCAACTTTCTATAAGAGACCAGTATTAAGAAAAGACAAAAGAAAAAGAAAGGAACTTAAATCATTGTCAGAGTGACAACGGGCACCAAGTGATGATATACACCAAAAGCCAAACCAAAACAAAAACCCCCCTTTGCACCTCTGAGTCACTCATCACTGGGAATTTCCCCACGCTGTGGTCTGCCATTTATCAGCCTCAACTTGGTACATGCAATCTCAGAACTTTGGAGATGGATTGGAGGCAGAAGATCAAGGTCGGCTTCAGCTACATCGTAAACTTTAAGCAAACCTGGACTGTGTGAGATGCCATCTCACAACAAAGAAAACTTAATTTCTTTCTTTGTCGTGTTCATCTGTCCTGTGTCAGTCTAACTTGCATGGCCCTAGTTGGAAAACCTGAGATGATGAGCAGTAAAAAACAATTTTGTTTTCTTCTACAATACATCACTTTTGTGCCCGTGGGCCTTCAGGGTCACCATCTCTGAAGTGAAGGAGTTAGATGCTGAGCTACAATGACATCAAAGATCTTTTAATTCTATGTCCCAAGAGCTGACGACTAGGAAGAAGAAGGAAGAAGAAAGATGACATTGGCAAGATGGGAAAAGCCAACCAAGCACCTTAAGTGCTGAGGAACATGAGCCTCTAAAGCTCTCTGAAGCCATGGGGAGGGTGTTGGGCCACAAAGAGAACAGCTAGGAACATCCGTGCCCCTAGCAATTGTTCAAGATGTCCCTGGGTCTCCAGCACTGGAGTAAGACCGATGAGAAGGACAGAGAGAAACCATGAGAACTTAAACACACTCTTCCTGACAGCCAGATGATGTCCTGAAGGTAACCGCCCCAACTGCCTTAGGATCTGATTCCATGTGTCAAAGGATCCATCCGATGTGACGAAATTAAGAAGGCATCCTTTACTGGAGCAGCCACTCTAACTAAACTACTCTGTCTCCAGCTTGTGTTTACCCCACCCCACGTCCAATCACAAGTGCACTGTTGGGTAAGTCTGTATTACAACTTAGTTCAACTCGAGCAGGCAAGATCCAGGGACATTAGACAGAACCCAGGCCAACCCCAGCGCCTGAAGGAAAAGCTCCCATGGGGATGAAGAACCCCAATTCCACCAACGCCATGGCCTCCACGGCTGCTCCTCCACACGCCTGTCTCTCTCCCTGCACACTGGCTGTAGTCTTGTGGACACCGCACCCTCCCCCTGCTTTCTTATTTAACTTTAAAAAAGCTAAATTACATTAGACAGAGACATCCCAGTTTCAATTCTTTTAAAATCTGCTCAAATCAAATTGACTGTCTTAGGGTTTTGTTTTGTTTTGTTTTGTTTTTTTTGCGTGTGTAAATTGGGGCTGGATTTGATAACTCCATCAAAAAGATGGCCAGCACCATCTTTAGCCACACACACACACACACACACACACACACACACACACACACACACACACACACACAAATCCAGAAAATTAAATGCTTCCCACATTTAATGCTTTAGTATCTTTTCACAGATTTGAATAAAACTCATGACACAGAAGTTACAGAGGTGGCACACATCAAGGGATACACACGTCATCATACGAGACCAGCTCCAAACCCCCCCTTTTAAAAAAAAATCACACATCAATCTAGGAAAAGCAGAGTGATAACCTGATACGTAATGGTCCGATGGTTTTCAGATGTCTGTCGTCTCTCTGAGGGGCACATCTTAGTGGGTGAACGTTTCATTAAAAAAGAAAATCTGGGTTCCAAATTCAAATAACTCCATAAAAAGCCACCATGGAATATTTAATATGAATTACATCTCACATAACCTTCCTAAAAAACCAATGTGAAAGCTAGGTATTGTCACTGACAGTGGCCCACTTTAAAACAAGGAAACTGTATGAGCTAACTCATGGCAGAGGAAGGGGTTCAAGTCCAGGGCAATGAGACTTTAAGACCAGGTGTTCTTAACCTTAGTCTATGAAGGTACAAGACTATAAAGAGACCATGTATCTAATAAGACAGACTTAAAATAAAGATCTCCAGAAAGACCATCCAAAATATAACACAATTTGTGCTGTGACATAATACAATGCATTTCTCTACAATTATCCATTTCAATAAAAATTTTCTTCCATACCACTCCATCCTATCATCCCCAGCGTGCGCGGTCACACTGCAGAGGCTGTAAACGCTCTCTAGTTAGAGGGAGAATTGGCCACCGAGGACTGGCTGTTTTCTCTGCAATGAGAGACTCCTGCTGTCCATTGGGCCTCTCTGGTCCTCTTCCCCGAAATCATGGCTCCCTCAGCTAGCCGTAGAGCAAGAGAACAGATGGTCAGGGATGCGTGTGGGTGAGGCGGCCGGCCCCCAGGCCCCTAAGTGTTTTCGTCACTAGAAAGCAAATAGAAGCATCTGGGGACCGAGAGAATGAGGAAAGGGTGCTGGGTGCTCCAAAAGTGGGCAGCGGAACCTCCCCAGCACGTACCGCTGCTACCCTAGCCTTGGAGTCATTTCAGTCTAGTCCTCCAAGGAGAAAAACACTTCTCCATGAACACCAAGTATTTCTGAATCCTGCAGTGTCCAAACAGGCTGATAAGGAGCAGAAGTCACTGTAATATCGCCCCCTGCTCTGGCAGGCAGCAGACCTGCCTGCCCTTGTAGTGGGGATGACATGGAGGGAAAGGGTGTGAGGGTGACCCTGAGTGGCACAAACCTAAAGGATCAACTTTATGAAACAGGCATTGGCAATGGGTAAAAATGACTTTGGTGAATCTATAGATCCCCAAACCAAACGGACACAGACTCAAGCATGCCATTTGAACCGTATTAGCGTCATCCACTTAAGTGTATGGGGCATGTTCTTCTCAAAGCTTGCTGTAACCTAGGTGTGCCACGTTGCCCTGCCTGTTATGCCTCTAAAATGATCTACCCCACCTGCCTCCTTCATCTGTCTGTGACCTCATGCTCCTCCAAATACCAGATCTCATTCATTCTAAAACCCTACTTTGTCCCCGGTAAGCCTTCCCTCCCAATGACCGAAGTGGTAGAGCACACATATTTCTGTACATCCCCTCTTGTGACTGGATTAAAGGGGTGCTTGCTGGAAAGAGCTCAGCAGTTAAGCACATACACACTTGTTCTTCCTGGGGATAGTTAGGTTCCCAGTACCCACGTCAGGTGGTTCCTAACCACCTGTGACTCCAGTTCTGAGGCACCCAATACCCTCTTCTGGACTCCGTAAGCACCTGCCCTCCACGTGTACATGACTCACACAAGAGACACACATGTATGCGTAATTTAAAATAAAATAAATCTTTAAAAAAGAAAAAAAAAGAGTGCTTGTTTGTTTGAGTCTGGGTCTCCAGCGGTACAGGCCGGTTTTGAATTCCTGATCTCCCTAAGCTGGCCGGCCTAGTTCTGGGATCACAAACGTGTGGCATCACGCACAGCTTAGCTCACAGAAGGGCAGGAAGCCAGGCGTACTACGACAGTGGCTGCCTCCTTCAGCGATACTCCACAAAATAATGCAAAGAACTGGCCTATTTCACAGGAAGGACAAAAAGGGCCCGTCATACAAGGAACATGGTTTTAGGTTCAAGGACTTGAGCATCGGGAGATGCCAACAAGCATCGACGGCACT
Organism: Cricetulus griseus; assembly: GCF_003668045.3. NCBI lineage: Eukaryota > Metazoa > Chordata > Mammalia > Rodentia > Cricetidae > Cricetulus > Cricetulus griseus. The sequence continues at coordinate 14,898,884 of NC_048601.1, forward strand.
GAAGTCATGTTTAAAATAAGCACCTGCTGTATACCCAATTGTTTTCTGAGAAGATGCGTGGGAATTTGGGGGGAGAAGCAGGACTGCACAAGACAGTGTCTCGTCTACAAGGTTCACAGGCTTTGTCGAACCAAAGTGAAGTACTGCAGGTCTGCCTTTTCTGTCCTTTCCACAGAGGCCGCCTGCAGGACAGAATGACTGCTGCTTCCCAACGAAGCAGTCACTGGTACAAAAAAGTGTCATACATGGACACATCAATGTATGTGTGCCTATGAATGGATGTATAGCAAACTGTTTCCAACAGCCGAAGCCTACTCCCAATGCCCATTAAGAAGAAAGTGAACGAATAAACTGAGCCACTGGGCATGCTCAGAGTTGGTGTAAGCAGATAAGTGAGCTGTGTGATGGGAAGCAACAAAGATGAACTTAACCGCTTTTTAAAAAAAAGAAAAAATGTAGAGTTTAGAAGATTATACATGGTCTGGTGCAATCTTTATAATAGGTGAAGACAGCTAAAATTAATTATATGTTATACAACCCTTTCTATGTATATGTTCTGTATTTTTTAATTGCCCGTTTGGGGACCATTTACAATGGGAGGAAAGTACGAGTGGGCATGGAGAAGAGGGAAAGCGGGAAAAGAGGAATTGTCCAGGCTTCACCTGGTCACCTTAGGATGATGGAGGAGGATGAGAGAAGAGCACCCTGCGGTCAGATTTAAGTTGTCGTCAAAAGCCTAGCTTGCCCTGGGGGTTGGGGGAGGCCTGTGCGCCACCGAAACAGTGTTCATGCCACCCAATTTTATGTGACTAGAAGGCATGGCCTCTAGAAAGTTAGTCACGAGAGTGGCATCTTCATGAAAGTCATCTGTACTCTTATAAAACAGGACACCAGGGAGCCCTCCCACAACTCACAGTGTGAGGACACAGGAGGAAGGAAGCAGGCTATGGCTAGGAGGAGGGCCCTGACCAGCCACAGACCATGCCAGACGTACAGCCTTCTGAAGGGAGAGAAATGAATTCTGCTATTCACATGACACCTCACTTATGACTGCTAGAACAGCTGGAACTGACTGAAAAACTGCTTATTGCATACTTTATGCAAGTAAAACTACGAAGTAAAGATTAGCACTAATCCAACTCTTTGTGAAAAACCCCAATATTAAAAATAAATTTCAGGCCTTTTAATCCCAGGACTTGGGAGGCAGAGGCAGGCAGATCTCTGTGAGTTCGAGGCCAGCCTGGTCTACAGAGCGAGTTCCAAGACAACCTCCAAAGCAATACAGAGAAACCCTATCTCGAAAAGAAAATAAATAAATAAATAAATTTAAATACTATCATAACATGGTAGCTCTCTCTCCATATATAAATGTGTGTATATATATTATGTATATATATATATATATATATATATATATATATATATATATATTAGTATATACTACAGTTAATATATATACATATCCTACCAAATATACTACCATTACCTAATTTACTCACCAGCCTGTGCCTATTGGCTGACCAGCTGGAAGGGGACTAAACCCATGGACTTTATAAGCCCTCAGTCCACAGAGCTGTCTCTTTCTTGCAGAGGACTTCATGCTCAGGATGGCACCAAACATGCCTTAGTTGCCTCAGCATCACAGGGCACTCAGGACCCATCCTTAATCTCATCCCTAAAGATGCTGACCTCTCCCAAATGGCATCAGCAATCCGGCCTGTGACACTGTGAATCCAAGGCCCCTGGTAAGAACATCACCGTGTACTTGTGTCTGTATGACAATCAGTTCATCCTTCCCTGGGAGGTACGCCAAGCCATGAAGCTTACACAGTGGACCCTGGAGAGAAGGCATGAGGAGATGTCAGAGGAAGAACAAAGGAGATGAAGGGGGAAGAGTCCAATTGTCCCAGGGGAAGACAAATGCTACAGAGAGAACACACCATGTGATAGGAGCAGGAGAAAGATGGTGCTAGAAGGATCCAGTGCCTGCCAAAGGCACGGCTGATGCTCCTCCAAACACCCCTTACATGAAAGTTCAGTGGATGACACCTAATTTTCCTGTTAGAAAAAGGTGAAATGTTAAAACCAGAAAAGCAAACTGGAACCTCGCCTGTAATTTTGCTTGTTAGCATAACAGTTAACATTTCTGTTAGAATGGCAACCAATAATCATGTTTGTTTTCCCAGATTAGACCCAAGATAAACTAGCCAGTGTTTAAAATAAGCCTTGATATAATAGTGCATACCTATAATCCTATCACTCTGGAAGAGGCCAGAAGACAGAGTTGCAAGCCAGGCTGGCCTACTTAGTGAGTCCTTATGTCAAGAAACTATTGGTTCCTTATTATAAACAAAATTTAAAAGTAGTAAATGGGACCAGCAAGACAGTAAAAGCATTTGCCAGGCAAACCTGATGACATGAACTGGATCCACCTAATAAAAGCAGGCATGTGGCTGTGCTCACCTGAAATCCCAACATGACGACACCAACATTGCAACATCAACATAACGAGACAGAGACAGGACAATCAGCTACCAGCTCTCAGGCAACTCTCCTGGGACATGCAGCAAGGCAAAAATAAGAGAGACCCTGCCTCAAAGGCAACCGGGAAGAACACCAGCTCATAACAGACGTCCTCTGATGTGCACATATGCACACACATACATACACACACGCACGCACACCCATCACATAATAATAATAAACATAATAACTCTTAAAGCAATAAAAGCCATGTGGTGTCCTTAACTACTCAAAGCATGCCTCAGGAGGAGCCTGCATTTGAGTACTGCCCACCTCACCCCGTGTCTCTATTTCCAAGCAGCCCCTCCCTCTTCCGATCCTGGCTTCTAAAGAGATTCTCCTCACAACGTAAGGCTTTCAGAGAAGCGGGGCACACTCCTTGCCTGCTTCGAGGACACACAGGCTCCCCTCCACTTGAACAGCTGAAATGTCACAATCCCAGCAACTCCAGCATTGTCCCTGACTGGCTGAGTCCTGGGCCTGCTTCCTAGTAAATTATCTTGATAAGATCTTGCCAAAACATTTCTTCATCACATATTTTCTTTGTCTAAAAAGAGAAATAGATGTAGCAACTAACCTTTGTTCCTTGTCTTTCTCATACCTTCAGGAGCCCTGTGTCACTTACTATCGAATGGCCGGCTTCTCTGAGGCACCAGTGCATAGACATTGATTTGGGGCTTGTACTGAAACTGTCAATTAATCACCACGAAGAGAAAATGGTGGCTACCTAGCTAACCTTCCTCTAAACAGTCACTAGCTGATAAAGGTTCTTCTAATTAGTCCCTGGGGACTAAATAAGGACCTGCTGGGACAACTGAGGCCACCACTATCCTAGAAGGGTCTCCACAACTCACCATCCTTCTGGGTTCCTAAGGCTGCCATGAAATGTGATTTTTTTTTTTTTAAAAATCAAATCCAGAAATCCCTGAAAGGGACAGTTTGCTGTTTTACCTTCTGCTTCTGCAACAGGACCTTGGGCTCCTGAGGGTTATCAGGAAGCCCCAATTACCAGAGGGACAAGGAATCCCTACTTCTTTGATCACTGAGAACTATGAGCTACTTGGGGCCAAGGGAGAAAGAGCTAACATAAAACCAAAGGGACAGCAAACAGGACAGACTGAGCAAAAATGACTAGAAAGCCCAACCTCTAACCCTAGTGGCGGCCACAAAGCACACGGTGACATCTGTCCCCTTGGGGCAATCATGATTATTTTCTTTCCAAGTTCACTCACTGGTTCTCCAAGTACTTCCTGGACCAAGCCCAAGTGCCTTCAGCCACACTGGGGGCCTTTAAATTCGCCCCTGAGACCTTTCCTTCTGACGTCTCTCTGGACACAACAGCCTTGTCAAGGTATGGTTGCTCTCTCTGGGTAAAGCTCCCCTTTGGTCAAGGCTTCCTAGGCTTCTTTGGCATTGATAAGACCATCATAGCTCTGGAGTCAGGCACCCAGAACCTGCAGAGGCTCCAGCATCCCCTTGGTGTGTTCATTATCCTTGTTTGGCCTCACAGCTGTAAAATAGGAGTCCTAGAAATGCCTATTTGGCATGCCGGACACGTTAACCACGCAAAACGAGTGAACAGGTACAGAACTCGTGATCACTACTTGGCATGTGGCAAACTCTTAGTAAGTACAGCCGTTGTTGCTACTGCTACTACCATAACTTGTGATGAACCCTCTGTATCTTTTAAAATCCTCCAGTTTTCCATGCTGACTCCCATACTGCTCTGCACTGTTACCTTACATACAGTGTCTTATCTACACCAGGTTGCAAGTTCCTTAAAGGGGAGAACCACAGCTGACCTGCTTTCCTTTGTCTAAAATATTTCAAAATATCAAAATGCAAAAACACATATGCTCACTCTCTCACAGCAATAGGAACCATGCTCTCCGTTGTCCCAGACTGTTTGGTTCATATCTGCTTAACTTAATGATTTCTCCTACTTGAAAATCTTGGAGCCAGGAGGTGGTGGTGCACACCTTTAATCCCAGCACTTGGGAGACAGATGCAGGCAGATCTCTGTAAGTTCGAGGCCAGCCTGGTCTACAGAATGAGTTCCAGGACAGCCAGAGCTATTAAACAGAGAAACCCTGTCTCAAAAAACAAACAAACAAAAATCTTAGATAAAGGAACTGATTACCCAGGGATGTGTAAGCTTATTTTCATTCCTTTTTATTTATTTTTTAAGTCACGTGGGGTCTGCTGGCACACATCTTTAACCCTAGTATTTGAGAGGCAAAAAAGCAGAACGATCCAGGCTAACCTGGGGTACACAGTGAGTTCTAGACTAGTCTTGGCTTCAGAACTAGACCATGTCTCAGTAAGACAAGAGCAAGCAAATTTAAATTTTAAGAAGTATGGGTGCCCAGATGGCTCATCCGGTGAAAGCATCTGCTGCCACACCTGACAGACTGAGTTCCATCCCCTGGACTCACACGCTGGAAGGAAGAACTGACAAGTTGTCCCCTGACCTCTATATACACATGGCCACCCCCACCCCTCCACACACTAAATAAATGCAATTTTTTTTTCAGCAGTACCAGAGGCACTGAGAATTGAGGTAGACTACGTTGTTGATAAGCAATCTGTGGATCCCACACAGCCTCTGACAAATCAAGATGTGAAAATTGGTCTCTGAGAGTCACAAAGGTCCCTAAGTGACACAATGGTGAATTCCTGGCAGGCAGACAGAGGTAGTAATCTGGTCTACCCTCAAAGCTTAGGCCACAGAGGAACTGAAATGACGAAGACAAAGTGAATCTTCTTTAAGCTTCCGTCCACCTGCCGGGAAGAAAACCCCAATGTGCCCGGGCAAATAAACACAAGAGCACTGTGGCTGCCAGGGCACCAAGACAAGAAGAATCATCCGTTGCACAAATTACAAAACCTGGAGTCATAACAGATAACAGACACAAGGGAATTATACTTTGGGTTAAATTCAGCTATGAATACTAAATCCGAAGACTTTCTTGTCGATTGAAAACTATGACAATCAACAAAAGGTTTCACTATGGACTCCATGAAAAGTCTGCACGTGTTTAGTCTGACTGTGACTGGCTGTGTTTGGAGAAGGGCCGGGAAGGCTCCAGGCTCCGTTCACGTGTAAGAACTCTGGGAAGACAAAGGCTGGGATCACCCGCTTTCGTTCAGTTATGTGAACATAATCCCGCATTTCATCTTTGTTACAGAAGGAACTAAGACAAGAATCTACTGCTGCACTGAAACTAGACTTGATGAGAAGCAACTCTCCTGTGGATTCTCCTTTCCTTCATCACCACAGACATATCCACAGGTGCATGAAAACGCAGGGCTGGGTTTTAGGCATTCACTTCCTTCTTCCTAGACAAGAAGTATTAAAAGTCATGAGAAAGGGAGAAAATGTTACTTTTACCCAGAAAGAATCAGGAAGTGCCCCGAATCCCAAGAAGGAAGCTGCCCTGAGAAACTAGGCTTTCTTCTCACAGGCAGATGAGGGTTATGCCCTAATGGGTTGGTATCTTGCAAAGGGTCTCCTAGATCTTAAGTTTCATTTGTTGTTGTTGTTGTTGTTGTTGTTGTTGTTGTTCTGAAATGCCCAAGAGGGCAACTGACTATAACTGAATTAGCACGATACGGTGGTGGCAGCTCTCTGCATTAATAGGGACAAAAGTTTGCTGACACAAATGGCAATCCAAACTCTGTACAGGCAAGCTGTCACCTCCCTGAAACCTCTTGAACTACACTACCTAGAAGAGCAGCATCCATAGGGACTCAGGGTCACACTTAGATGACCCAGTGTGTTTCTCTTGAGAGCCCTGATCATTATTAAATTGTCTTAATTTCACTTATCTTTGTGTGTGAGCTGAAACTTACAGACTATATTTTATTGGCGGAATCCTCTGGTGCTGTCTGCATACTACCTTTGAACTCTAGGTAGCAATTAGATAATATGAAGAAATTACTGTTAGCTTTGTTAAGTATAATAATGGCATTCTGTTTGTTTATAAATGATATTAAAAGCATACTTAAGTGTTTATAGGTGAAATTACAAGGGGTTTATATAGTACCATAAAATAACAGGTTGGCGGAAGGATGCAAAGTGGAGAAGGACATAAGGGCAAGATTAGTCATGCATTGGTAACTGTCGAGGCTGAGTGATGAGTGTACAAAATGTTCTACTATTTTGACTGCTTTTGAATTGATGTGTAATTTCTAATAAACATTTTAAACCTAGGTGGTAAAATGAAAGTATTTTTCTCAAGATGGAAAAACTTCATAAGCAAAGTGTCAGAGGGACAAAAAAGGTATCTTAAAATTAACTAAAATGGCAGGGCATTGGTGGCACATGCCTTTAATCCCAGCACTCAGGAGGCAGAGGCAGGTGGATTTCTGTGAGTCTGAGGCCAGCCTGGTCTACACAGAGAAACCCTGTCTCGAAAAAAAAAAAAAAGAAAAGAAAGAAAGGAAGAAAGAAATAATAAATGAAATGAGATGCTCATCTGAGCTACCAAATAGCAACAAGTCAAAAACCACAGAGATTCCACAGATTGTTAGAACTAATCTATCTGCTGCTGAGAAAAAGATCCATGTTGTCACCTGTAGTTACTTTCGAGATATCTGAGAGCTCCAGGTACATGTGGTGTGTACACTGATGTTGTATACACAAGGTCATTTTGCACTGACAGAAGCATAGGAAAAATTAATTTGTGGTGTCATTCCTAAGCCTCCCTGCATGCCGACACCCAGGAACTGCTATGACTCAGCTGGCAATGTCTGTGACAGATGTCTGTCTTTCCCTCTATCCATGCGGCAATGTTCATCCATTGAATTAATTATCAATAGACTTTGTAAGAGACGGTTGCAAGCAAGAAAGTTTTGAGGACACTGTGAAGTTATGGTATGAGACAGAATCTTACAAGAGGAAAGGTGACAGAGGAGGAGGAACAACAGCTCGTTAGGGAATTTTTCTTGGGGCAATCTGTTTCTGAGTTTACTGTTTCTGAGTTTATAGTCTAGTGACATTTCTAGGAAAACAAACTCTAAATTCGGGCCCACAGTCTGCTCTAAGTTTCCTGAGCTACAAGAGGGACAGAAAGTAAGAGTAACATTTAAAAAGAAGTCCCGAGATAGGCATGTTCCCTTCCTCTTTCCAACCTAGGCCCATGAATTAATGAGAAAGTCACGAAATCTAGTGGGACAGACATCGTAGGCTATAACTAGTCACAGTTGGAGGGGGAAGGAGGTCACAAAAAAAGACTGGGTAAATTTACTTACTAAAAAGAACAAGCTTACACTTTTTAATCTTAGTTTGAGTTATACTTTGAAACAATTAGCCGATACAATGAATGTATAAGAAAAAAAAATTAAGCAAAGGTTTGTTCACTGGTCTTAGACCTGAGGTCCTTAGCCTGTGGGTAAAAATGAGCACAATGTCAGAAACTTCATTCCTACCTCCTGATTTCCTGTAGCATCCCACAGAGGTCATGGGACTCTGGGATACACAACAACCAAAACAAGAACACGGGAAGAAAACAGCATGACATTTTAGAAAGCATAAATAGCTAACTTTGTCACTGTTTGCTGAAAAGCTACAGAAGACAAATCTTATGTATAAGTGAGAAAAAAGAAAGAAAGTAGGACCATGAACACCACTCAATATGAAGTTAAACAAAAATTACCCTAAAAAGCAAATACACCCGGTGGGCTAGGGAGTGTTTCCAGCTGCTATGGAAGCCAGAAGGTGATAAATGGCCACATTCAACCCCTACCCTGCCCTGACTGAACACGCAATATGGACCTTGGGGGATGAAGTCAGAGGCTGCACCAAGGGAAGGAAAGGTTCTCAGCCGAAACTCAAGGAAACAAAAATCCTCCACTAACAGAAGCTTAAAGAAAGGGGTTGGCGGGGGAGACAAAACACTGTCAGCTGTGGTGGTCCATGACTATAATCCCAGAATTTGGAACTCACAGGCAGATGGACGCCTGTGAAATGGAGGCCAGTGAGCTACTGAACTCATATGCACATGCTATGGTACACACACAAATACACACACATGACTACAGGAAAAGTAGGCAGATGGGTTGAAGATGTAGCTTCATTCATAGAGTACTTGCCTAGAATGCACACGGCCCTGGGCTTGAGTCATAGGACTACATAAACTGGGCATGGAAATGAACACCCCTAATCCTAGCACCCAGGCAGTGGAGGCAAGGGAATCAGAAGTTCAATGCCACCCTCAGCTACTCACTGAGTTCAAGACAAGCCTGGGCTACATGAGACCCTGCCTCAAAATGAAGCAAAAGCAAAAAATCCAGTAACAGTAAATAGTATGTAAGTTGGTTTGGGATTTAGTATTGGCAAGTTTGAATTAAGTGGATTGATTGCCTCTTAAATTGTAAGTCTTTTATTTCTATAATAACTACAGTAGTGCAGGATATTTTGAGTCATCACTGAAATGACCTGAATGCTCCTTGGAAGAAGGGTATGAAAGATTTAAACTTCACCCACATCCTTTCCAAGGTCAAAATGTCCTTACGGCTAGCTAGGCTCATCACTCAACTTTACAAGTAAGCTAGAAGACACTGGGAAATATCTTAACCTAGAGCACAGCTAGCCTTGATTCCCCAGCCATTCCAGTAGCACTTAACTGTAACGCCAAAGAAACGCAAAGATATCTCTATGCTCAGAAGGGTACCACGGTGAGCAGGTGTGTATTCACACTGAAGATGTCACAATGATGGAGGCCAGCAGAAGTGTCATCACTGGAGCCCAGAACAGGTGCCTTAGCTTGCTTTCTATTGCTGCAATAAAACACTGAACAACTTGAGGAGCAAAGGGTTTACTTGGCTTACAGCTTACAGTCAAATCACTTGAGTCCATCATTCAGTGAAATCAAGGCAGGAACTCGAAGCAGAACTTGACTCAAATGGGCAAGAACCTGAAGGCAGAACCTAAAACAGAGGCTATAGAGAAGCACTGCTTACTGGCTTTTTTGTACCTCCCAGGACCATGCACCTAGGAATGGTACCACTCACAAGTGGGTGGGACTCCTCCACATCAATCAAGAAAAAGCCTAAGAGGTTGGCCTACAGGCCAATCAGATGGAGACATTTTTTCAGTTGAGGTTCTCTCTTTTCAAATGGCAGTGGCTTGTGTCAAGTTGACAAAAACAAACAAACAAAATACCCAAAACCACCCAATACAACCATCGAGTCTGGGTGTAAGTCCTATCTGTTGCTCTTGATCTGATAGGTGGCCTGTGAAAGACACAAAGCATCAGTCGTCACAAACTCTTTCTAAATGTGCCATATCCCTATGGGAAGAGAAAAGAGTGACAAGAATAAATACAGTCAGGTCCCTCAGTGGCCCCATTTTAAAAGCACTTATTTATAGACTGGAGAAGCATCAAGGTCGTTTGACATGCTATATGTGAACTTGGTAGCAAGTCTGTCGAGAAGGGTAGAAAGACGACTGTCTCCTAGTATGGGGATCTAGGTAGGAAAAGAGAACCGTGAAAGAAAACAAGCTTTGCCAAAGAAATCATGTTCCTCCTTATACATTCCTTCCTTCACTCATTCATAAAGTACAAAGAACCTACCCTAACAAGAACTATACGCCTTTTATTTCAACAAAGACTTAAACTGATCTTTAAGACAGACCTCCTCCTAAAAGACCCTTTCCCTCCTACACATTCAAAGTGTGCTGAAGATCTCTCTCTCTCTCTCTCTCTCTCTCTCTCTCTCTCTCTCTCTCTCTCTCTCTCTCTCTCACACACACACACACACACACACACACACACAAGCCAGAGCATTACTTTCCACTCAGATGACAGTAATACATGAGAGTTAATTTTGCATATACTATTGTCTCGATCATGAGGTTCCTATTATTGATGCATCTCTGAGGCTGTTTCCAGGTAATCTTACCATCTGAAGCTGTGAACTCGGGAGGGATGCCCTTCCTAGGAAGGATAGGCATCAACCAGGCCCTTGAGGCTCGCAAAACATGAAGCAGAAAAAGGAAGAATTCATTAGTTCTGGCCTTTTCAATCCTGCTCATCAGTTTAAGCTGGGATACCTCATCTCATCTGCTACAGCCTCCAGGAACCCTAGTAACCAGGTTTCCAGACCGTGACAGAATTATACAACTGGCTTTCCTGGGGCTCCTGCCTATAGACAGCAGATCACAGAACACACCCCCTGCTCTCATCCTCCATAGTCATGTGAGCCAATAATACACCATAATTAAATAAAGAACTAATACATTCACAGAATCTACTGGGTGTCTTTCTCTGGAGAACCCCAAAACAATAATGTATATCATTCTTTTTACATGAACAAGAAGATACTGTCAGAACAGAAAATGTAATCCCAAGATAATGAGAAACAACTCTCTCTGCAAAGGGACAGAGAACCAGGAGGGAGAAGGTACCACCATATGAACTGCAGAAACAGGCAGAAAACAACTACCGTGAGTTTTGGTCACTAATAAAACCATGCCCTGACTGTACTGAACTCCAGATTAAACGCATGTACATCTTGCCTGCCCTCAACAGATCTTGTTACCTGAGGCAGTTGATCAGTAGCCATGACCAAAAGTCATCACACTGGCATTGCCAGGATCTCCTTTGACCCCAAGGACCTCAAAACGCCCAACCTTTTATGTTTGCTTTCCTGAGAGTCCTTGTAATAACAGTGTAACATGTACAGTACTTGGCCATTCTAAGTCTTTGTTGGTTAACTCCACAGCAACTACACCGTGCACACTGGCATGGGTAAACGAGGCCTGAAGAAAGGAGGGAAATGCCACAGCAGAAACCACAGGAGGGGGCATCTACCTCACCAGAAGAGGTCAGGCGGTGCTGGAGCAACTACCTTAAAGTATACATAGGTGTCTGATTTGACAGTCTCAATGACAGCACCTCATTGGTGCTACCATCCTCATTATGCAGTTAAGAAACAGGAAGTTCTTAGAAAGGGGAAGTCTCAAGTTAAGTGATTTCTCTGAGAGCAAATGGCACTAGCTTAAATCAGAGATCCCACCCACTTCCCCTTGTGAGACGGCTAACCCTGACCATGCTCAGAAACACCTAGGAGACATCTGAGTATACTGCCAGGTACATCTGTGTGTGATCTAGAGAGGAGCCACTTGAAGAGAAAATCCATCCTGGAAACAGGCAGCAACATCCCATAGACTGCAGGCCCTGATGGAATGAAAGGGAAAAAACAAAAAAAATTGAAGTAGCTAGCCCAGCCTATTCTTTCTGCCTGCCCTGTCACACAATTCCTACCATGATGACGGACACCTCTGAAACCCGGAGCCCAAACAAATGTTTCTTCCCTGGAGTTGTTTATGTCAAGCATTTGTCTCAGTGACAAGAAGCTCACTAACACATGTTGGTAATTTCAATACCTAGCATATCACAGAGATTCCTCGAGTGTTTGTCCGCTCAATCTGCGTCACTAGGCGACTTTACACAGCCCATGTTCTTTTAGCTACATTCCCGTCCACAAAATAAGAAAGACTCAGAGTAACAGCCATCCATCTGCTTAAGAAACAGGTCTGGTCTCTGTGTAGGGCTGACATCACAGGCCAAAGGCAGTATGGCTGTATAAATGCTCCATATGCACATTTGGACTTATGAACGCATACAAGACGTGTATGCTCCACCACTCAAAACCAGGAAGTGACTGGGAGTTTCCGTTCTGGTTCTATGCAGGTTTATAATTATAGGCAGAGAGAGGGAGCGATGAGGAGGGCGGACCAAGCGGGAGGGAGAGGAGAGAGAAAAGGTTCAGCCCGGAGCCAGACCCATCTATCTTCTTCCCCCTTTTCAGAGGCAGCAGCCAGAATTGATCTGTGATCTGTTTCCGTCTCACAAAACCATGCTGAGAGCCACAGTGTTCCTGTAGCGGGGAACAAATGATAAGAAGGACCTTCCCTTAGCTGATCCGTTCAGGACTTAATGAGCAGAAACTTAGTTTAGGGACCACCCCACCACCACCTCTCGGTACAACTCAAGATTCTGAACTCACAACCAAAAGGCTACACATTGTTCTCTCTGCAGAAGCAAACTTCTAACAGCGTCACTGCTGCTGGCCTTGCTGCAGACAGGTTCTACCCTCACAAAGAGCTGGGCTTGTGGGCTGGTAAAGGATCCTGCGACGGCACCAGCCTCAGAGTCATACATAGCTGTAATTATTATTTATTTTTACCATATCCTCTTTTATTTTATTTGGGAGTGGTGGTGTATGTATGTATATATATGCATGCACACACACGAGCGGGGCTATGTGCCACTGCATACATCTGGAGAACAGAGGTCACCTTGTGGAGTTGGCTGTTTCCTTCCTCCTTTACGTGGGTTCTGGGGCTTGAACTCAGGTCATGAGGCTTGCACGGCAAGCACCTTTACCTGATCAGCCATCACACTACATCTGATGGGCTACACAAAGGAGTGGACGCAAGGTACTAACAAGAAAAAGTGCTACAAGTTTCAAAACTGGGTGCTATGGCCAGCACGTAAGAAGGACATCTTAGGGGGATGCAGTGAGCATGCTCGTAATTCCGTGCTCAGGAAGCTAAGTCAGAAGGGTGGTGAGTTCAAGTCTAGCGTGGACTATATACGGAGACCCTGTCCACGAACCCAGCTTCTCCAAAAGCTCGAATCAAAGGATTTCAAATTCAAGACAGGCTTGGACTACAGCCTGAGTCTGAAATCAGACTAGGCAACAGAGAAAGATAATGTCTCAAAATAAAGTCACAGGGGACAGCAGAAGAGGATGAGGCCTGCTCAGTGGTAGGAGTGTTTACTCAGCACATGCAAAGCCCTAAGTTCAATTCTCAGTACCATAAAAAGCGGGGGAGGGCAAGTACAGGTACCTGTCACACAGGAATTCTAAAGCAGACCCTTGGGAGGTAAGACCTAGAGACGGACAGTCATTTGAGGGAAGAAAGGACAGAAGTGCTTCCCAGAATGGCATGCGCACATCCAGGAGAAGACTGTCTTCTTGGAATGCTACGGAGCTGACATGGACAACGGCAGTCCCAGGGAAAGAGACGAGAAGCAGGGCCAGAGAGGTCAGTAGAAGTGTACGGGGCTGAGCAGCCTTGTGGGGTTTTAACCTGAGTGCACAGGGGAAGGAACACAGCCAGCAAGCAGTCGGGGACACAGTGACGTCACGGGTTAGGGAGGTGTTTCACGGCTGAGACTCGCCTGAGAAGATGATTTAAGGTTCATGTGCCATCTCATTACCTTGTGTCTCTGTCTCTGTCTCTGTCTCTGTCTCTCTCTCACACACACACACACATCTATAAGCCACACAATCAGTTCATGTGATAATAAACTTTCACAGGTTGAAGAATAAGGCCTAGTCCATTTGTTTCTGCTGCATATACAGCTACTTACAGATGCATACACACAAAAGGCTTAGCTGAACCCATGAGCCGATGGAGGGCCTGCGGTGCCTATCCAAACCACAACACATTGCATCTTCAATAAATGGTGGCTGGGGGCTAAAACCATCACCAGGTGATTGACAAATCCCACCTTCCCTTAGGGAAGCAAGGATCTGGCTGATTGAGAAATAGCTCAAGGCCTCGTTAGCATCAGGCACTTCTACTTCTTCAGGCCCCTTCCACACCATCCACAGAACCTGCTTTCCTTGAAAAGAAGCACAGAAAACAGCTGTTTCTCAAACGCAAGACTGCACAATTGGGTCACGATGGGAAAACACCAAAAACAAACCTACAAAATCCCCTAGGCTCTGAACAAGCTGCACAGTTAGGAAGGGTCGTGACTAGGCTAAGCAGAGGCAAGTCTCAGGTTCTTTTTGCTAGCCTCACAGCAGGAGACACACTGTGTTCTGTTTGGATGGTAGAACCTTGAGGGAAGGCACTTCAGTATCACTTCAGTATCACTTCTAGAATTCTCCATCTTGGAGGCAGGGTACCCCTTGATAAAAACTTTGTATAAAAGAAATAACTTTAAAAGACAGAACTTCCCTTCCTAGGTCATAGGCTGGCCATCTGCTCCCTGGCTCGGGATCCCTGCTTTCCCCCTTGCTCTGTCCATCCATCCGAATATCCTCCGGGAATTTATACCACTGTGTCCCACAGCCTGTGGAATTCACAAGCAAGGACTTCTCAAAAAACCCAGGCAGAACAGGAAGGAAGCAAGCGATCTGGCCACGCGCACAGGCTGCTCTTTATTGTTAGCCGAGTTCCGTGCATTGTGATTGCTGGGGTGGTCTGCCTGTCCCCAAGGTACAGGCTGACTGATGTGTCAAGTGTGCACCACTCTTAGAGAAAGACAGTGTGAAAGAAAGACTGCGCTAGACCTGCATTAGCAGAATACACCTGCTTGGAGCAAACTCCGCAACTCACCTGAGTCCCGTCAGTCTTAGCCCATCCCTTACACATTAAGAACATTGTCTCCAAGCTGGGACTGAGCCTGGCTGGACTGAAGTAAAGAAAACATCTAGTCTAACATAAGTCACTGGCATCATCAGCCAAGATCAAATGCAGGCCCACTGGCTCTCCGGTCCCCGAGAAAATGTAACTAAGATGTACCGATGAGACAAGCCCCCTTATACAAACAACAAAAACAAAAACTAGTGTTTATGGACTTACAACTATACCATTTGGAAGGATGGGCTTCTAAAGGAACGCATCCACCCAGCCAGCAGTTTCTTAATCACCTATGAACTCTGAATGACTTTTTGAAGTTCAAGATGTAGGTCTGATTCTATTCTCTTTCTGTTTTCATATAAAACCTCTCTCTTCCATAGTCTCCCTTTGTTTTTGTGACAAAACACCCTGTCACAAAGCAACTTAGGAGAGAAGGGGTTTATTTTAGCTCACAAGTCCAGGATGCTGGGAAGTCATGGCAACAGGAGCTTGGGATCGTGGGTAGAACACAAGCACAGTGGAGAACGGGAGCTCAGCAGGCTTTCTCTCTGCCCTTACACAGTCCCGGGCCTAAAACCCGGGAATGGTGTCGCCCATTTTCTGGGTGGGTCTTCCAACATCAATTAAGATATCAAGACAGAGATATTCTCAAACTGACCTAGGTAATCCCTCACTGAAAGTCTCTTTCCAGGTGACTCCAGGTTGCATCAAGCTAACAATTAGCCCCTCTATTCTAGAACCCCTCACTCAGCCACTGGAGCGCCGTAGTTTATTTTCCCAAAAGTGACTTTTGAAACCCAAAGCTTTCTTCTGTTCCACCTTGCAGTCAGTTCTGCCCTGCATCAGCCCGTTCACCACAGTCTTCTCATTTTCTTTCTCATGGACATCCCCAGACTGTTTTCCAGCCGAAAACACTCATCTCACATCCTGCCTCCAAATCCCCTCCTCCTCCTCCACACCCACCTGCTCTGTGAGCTGCCCCTTCCGCAGTCTGGATGACACCCTCATTCACACACCCTCAGAACACCACAGTTTGGCACCGCCGGCCCACAGATGGCCTGCTGCAGCGATGGCAACTAAAGCTCCACTGAGCTGCTCTCCCTTTTCCTTCTGTCACCGAACGCTCAAGTTCAAGGTTAAGATGTGACAGATTTTGCGAGTCTAGAAAGTCATCCATCGAGGGGCAACTGAGGGTTTTCTGCATCATGCAGCCTTCCCGCAAAAGTCAGATGGCAATCACTGTCTCTCCTGGTGGTATTCAATGCAGGGAGAGCTCTGGAGTTTTCCCCGGGTACTATTTACTGCCTTCCTTTTCTCAACCTGAGGACACTGTGCTGCAAATCAGAAGCAGCATACAGCTGTGTGGTTCTTTGGTACCTGGACGAGCAAGCATTTCATACCAGTGACCCCATTATTAACATGGGGTGGGGAGCAGTGAGATTTCAATAAGTTATCTGTCTGCTACAGAGTCCGTAGTTTATGGGATCTACTGCTAATCATCTCTTAAACTCTCTTTAGCTCTGCATTTTGGTGAACAGCACTGTATATAATACGCAGGCTTTGTTTCACCCCATTAACAGAGGACAATTGTATTAGCCATACGAGTCCGAGTTCCATGCTACTTAACTGCTATGCGGTTGTGCTAACGAAGTTGGAAACGGGGCTGGCAAGAGCATAGATCACCTTCATGTACAGATATTTGTGGTTTTATTTTTCCTCCTGCCAGCTTGCCTCTCTGTTTCAATTGCTTGCCATCTGCCTTTGAACAATGTAAGTGCGAGCAGATAGATTTTATTTGGAGGATGAAATGGTTTGGGCTCATCCTAGAAAAGCATTTTCATATACTAGTGTTCAGGGCATTTTCTGCTTAATAGGATCGACGAGATGATTCGGTTTGGTTGGAACCTGGTTTTTTCCCCCATAGTCAGAATACACTGCTAAAAAGCCTCATGATCACATTTATCAATGGAAAGAACAGGATAGTCATAAGGTCAGAACTTATCTGTTACCCTAAATGAGCCTTGAATAGACCACAAATTGCAGGTGGCAGGGCAGAGAAGTGAATGCCGCATAAACACTTATTTTCTATTTTACCATCTTTTAAGTTTAAAACATAAAAGACTGAAACGTTTAGTATGGGACTTGCTGAGTTGTGGCTGTCTTTACATGACCAATAAACACTAGTTGAAAGGCAGGTATATTCATTCAGGACACCAAGAAGAGTCATAGTTTTACAGACCTATAATCTCCATACCTGGGAAGCTGAAGCAGAAATGTTTGAGGCCAGCCTGGGCTACAAAGTTAGATCCTGCCTCAAAAAAAAAAAAAAAGAAAGAAAGAAAGAAAGAAAGAAAAAGAAAAAGAAAGAGAAAAAGAAAGGTGATTGGTTTGAATTGATCTATAATTCCACAATCATAATTCTAGCTAAAGACTATTGAATCACAAATCAATGAACCAGCCATGTCAGAAAATGTGGGTTCTGGTTCCTACGGTGTAATTGTGCCACGGAACCCTGCACACATCAATTAACTGAGCTATTTGGGCATTGGTTTGAAATTCCTCAAAACTCAGCTGCAAATGCCTAAATCCTGTTACTCTAGTAATTACAAACACTTTGCAGTCAGAACTGATTAGACAGATGTCAGGAAGCTACTTGTGCACCGTCCTTCACCACCGGGGCAGGGAACCCAAAGCACTCCAGGACAGATCAGAGGTGAAGCAAAAGGGCTGCCAAACTGCTCCCTTATAAAAACGCCTATGCAATGCCCTTCAGAAAGGTAAACTGAAGCCCCAATTTCTTTTGAAACAAGAGTCTCACTATGCCTGGTTGCTCTGGAACTACCCGAGTAGATTTTGCAGCAATACCTTGTTTGTACAAATAAAGGGTATCGGGTGGAACCTGCCACTAGCTAACAGACAGAAAGGAAGTGAGATAGCTGGGTGGGGACAGGAAGTGAGATGACTGGGCAGAGAAAGGATTATAGGCAGGAGGAAACAAGAACTCTCTCTCTCTCTTTTTAGCTGGGAAGCTGGTGAGGTAAGGTGTGGCTGCGGCCTGCTTCTTCATCTTTCTGATCTTTCAGCTTTTACCCCGCTATCTGACTCCAGGTTTTTATTATTAAAACCAATTAGAATTTGAGCTACAAGATTTGGCTTCTAGCTTGCAAATATCTGCCTGCTCCTGCCTTCTGGGTGATGGAATTATAGACATACATTCTGGGGCCTGACTTGGAAACCCAGGTTCCTACCCCAACAAATCAAACAACTCTGGACTCCAAAGTCTAGGCTGATGAGTCCTCCCTGCTCCAGAGTTACAGTCGAGGCAAGCTAAAACTATTCTACTCAATCAGCAGCTCTCCCTCCCCATCTCCTTACAGTAACTGAGGAAGGAGGCATCCCACTCCTATGAAAGAGAAAGGTCCAATGCAATTATCCTGTTGGTTAGTTCCATTACTTCTTAGGAGCAAGACACATAAGAAAAACAACAAAAATCTCTCTATTCCTGCCCACCCAATTGTCTATTTAAAGAAATAGATAAGGCTGGGCCTGGTGGTGCATGCCTTTAAGCCCAGCACTCAGGAGGCAGAGACAGAAGGCTCTCTGAAAGTTCTAGGCCAGCCTGATCTAAATCTTGAGTTCCAGGACAGTCAAGACTACATAGAGATACCCTGCATCCAAAAATAGATAGATAGATAGATAGATAGATAGATAGATAGATAGATAAAGCAAATAAATACATTAAAAAGCTATTCACGGTTTTAATAAAACAGTAGTGATTCTTTATTATAAATAAGTAGACTCTAGAAAGGAATGTTTTAAAACCCTACATGGCAAATCTCCAAGTGTAAAGCTTACAGAATTGCCACCTGCAATGTAGGATAATTCACCTACTCATCTGAGAGTCTGTCAATGACTATTTCCCATGCACCAGGGGGAACTAGTATGTATCTGCCCTGATCTTAAAATGGATCCTAAAATCCATGTCTCACTCTTCTCCCCTGGTCTGTTTCCCTTCCTGAAATGACAGAATGCTGGAGTAGGAGAGGGCTCAAGTAACTCTACCCCATATCCTTCCATCTACTCTGAGAGCAGCACATCTGCAAACCTTACAACTAGGAATGAAGGCTCAGAGAACATGGCCACCTCAGGAAGAGTGTGACGAGGGAAGCCAATTTCCAGAAATGCAGTTTTACTACTTAAATCCAGCCAGCACACATTTGTCATAAAACAAGAAAAGTACAGTTCCTGTTAGACTAATACCACAATAAAGTATCGTAAACATTAAATTGCTAAGAGCCGGTGGTGTAGGTTAGTGGTTACCACCCGCAGACTACGTTCAAGGCTCTTAAATTTGATCCCAAGCACTGGAGGTAAAAGAGCCATACAAAGCAGGGATTTGTGGGGCACGCCTGCAACCCCGAAGCTTTCAGGAGGCAGAGAGGCAGGAAGAAGGCAGCTGGAATACATATCAAGTCCCAGACTGGCCAGGGGCACACAGTAAAGCCATGTCTTAAAGCAAAACCAAAACAACATCTGAACACCTAGAAATAATTACTTCTGAAAATGACAATTAGTTCCTAAAGCTATTATTTGGAAGACAGGTACAGGAGTTAAACTGGGTTTCCCACCCAAACCAAGTAAGAGTCACGTGACAAAATCAGCTGCAAAGAAAAAAGAAACTGGAAAACTGTGACTCAAAAAAAAAAAAAAATCACATCAACGTTTCTCAATTATGATACGTTTAGAGTTATTATGGTATTAGAAGTTGCCCCTAAAACCTATACTCTTTATTTCTGAGAGGTGCGCTTGACACACCATTCTCCCAGTGAGGTCCACCTATCAAAGTCCGGCAACCAAAGACCATCTCTAAGGAACAGGAAAATAAGACAGAGGTCATCAGGAAAGGAAACAATTATGATATGAACACAGAAGGAGGCATAAAGTCACTTGGGAAAGGAGTATAACTGAGGCAGAACCTTCCAAATGCAGAAGAGACAAGATGTTAAGAAGACCCCAGAGTGCTACAGAGACACGTCTTGGAAAAACCCACGTTGACACCTTCTGCTCTGAAGATTTACTGGCCAGATGTGATGTGACAGAGGCTGATGGTGTCTATTTGGGGAATATGGATGAATGCAGGAGGCAATGAAGGAGAAACAAAATTACTTTGTATTAACAAAGAAAAGAAAGGCTCTAGCCGGGGCTTTGGTGGCGCAGGCCTTTAATCCCAGCACTCGGGAGGCAGAGGCAGGCGGATCTCTGTGAGTTCGAGGCCAGCCTGGTCTCCAGAGCGAGTGCCAGGATAGGCTCCAAAGCTACACAGAGAAACACTGTCTCAAACCCCCCCCCAAAAAAAAAAGGCTCTAGCAGGGATGGCACAAGAGAGATGGCTCAGGAGAGGTGAAGGGAGTTGGGGGCTGAAGAGGGAGGAGGAAGAGAACAGGGAGAGTTGGGGAACGGAATGGTAAACTCGAAGAACGCTAATAATAGAGGCAGAAGGAAGTGCTGCACCACAGGAGATAGATGCAAAGGAAGGCTGTGGCGGCCTGGGAATCACTGGTAATTATCCCTCTGCACAAGAGAGGCTCCTTAGCCAGGGCCTTATAAAAGCAGAAAAAGTCCCTTCCTTCTCCTTCAGCTTTTAGGCCAGACTTCCCAGCCACTAATAAAGGCAAATTGGAGGCTGGCAACTGCAGGCCAAAAGGTGAGATGATCACCTACAAACCGTATACTGATGTTCAAGACATGCTTGAGTTTGATGCAGGTCAGGCAAGTATGGAAATATCTTAAAAAACTCTGTGTGTGTGTGTGTGTGTGTGTGTGTGTGTGTGTGTGTGTGTGTGTGTGTGTGTGTGTGTGCTCACCCACTCAACCCAATTATAAATCTACCAGAGTACAAGGAGCTGGAGGCATCTGAAGACATGCCTAGAAGCAAGAGGGCCTTTCTACCATTTTACAGTGTAGCAAGTTGTCAAATACACTTATTGGTTTAAGAGGTCCAATATTTGAGACAAAGATGACTAGTCTAGAGGCATGTATTCATGGGGTGTGTGTGTGTGTGTGTGTGTGTGTGTGTGTGTGTGTGTGTTTCTACCAGAGGTAGCACACCTGGCTGGGCTGTCTGCAATGACACCATGCGGTGGGATTACTTCCTGATCTCAGATTCTTCCCTGAAGCATGAGGCTTAAGTGTCCTGCAACTTGCTGCAAACGAAAAGCAAACACACTAACTACCTTCTCCAGACCAGCCAGAGACCAGGAGAAGGGGACATCCATGAAGACCCTTGGCACAGGTGGCATCTACTGAGGGAAGGGAGGAGAAAGAAGAAAGGCAATCAAGAAGCCCTTCACACATCCTAAATACAGATTTAACTTTTGCTGCAGTGAGGAGAGAGGGCTGTCCTCCCATAGTGGCACAGGACACTCGATATTCTATTCATAGTCAATGGCTAATTACAAACAGGGTCCAACCAAGGCAAAGAAAGGGGTCCTACCAAAGAGATGTCACCTGCATCTAAATATACATACATACATACATACATACATACATACATACATACATACATACATAAGAGAGGCTATAGGGATGGAAGGGAACCAGTAAGAGCAGGGAGGAGAACTGAGAGAGCAGGGGTGGGGGGAGCCAGCAAGAGAGCAAAGTGAAATGATATATATGAGTGAAAATTCTCACAATAAAACTTACTAACTAAAAAGGGGATTCGAACTTTCCTCTATGGCAAATGAATTTTAAAGCAACTTCAAATTGAATCAGTACCAATTCCTCTTACTCATAGAGGTTCAAATGTTTGTTGACAGAACTAAGATGGCAAATTGTCACAGAATTAAGTAGGAGGAGGTCTCAAGATGGGAGTATGACATCCTTACCCATGGGAACAAATGCTAGGTCCCATGTGCTGAGCCCTGGGTGTCCCCCTTCCCGTCCCTCCCCATTCCCCGCTGCCTGACCACTGTGTCTGGTAGGTAGAAGTAAAGGGAAAGAATGTTGGCAGCAAAGGCCCTGAGCTTTCGGTCATATTTGTGCCAAGAAACGAGAGCACTATGCTGTCTAAGGATGAAGGGTACAAGGATAGGGTCCCATGCCCTTGGTAGCCACCCTCTACCTTGGCAGCTTTTGAAGTACGTACTTTCACGCTTGCACACGGGTTCAGAATTTTCTTCTCTCCAAGTAGCCAAACCCCGCCCTGCCTGGGTACATGACCCTCGTTTAATCTATGTGAGAGAGACAGGGGAATCCAGACTCCTTGAGCAGACTGGAAGGCGAAGAAAGCAGTGTGGGGACCCACTCACCTGCAGCCAAGGTGAGGTCAAGGGCAGCAGGGCCAGCAGGCAGCTGCAGTGTGAGTCTGGGAGAGAAGTCCCTGGCATGTGATCAGGAAAACTTGGCACAGTTTAAGGCGGGAATTATACAAGGATCTGTGCTTGGGGTCTGGTTGGGTTCAGGAAGCTGGAACTTCTCCCACAGCTTAATGGTCTGTTTCCCAGCTATCGGTCGATCGATGGCAAGATGAGTGTTCCTGGGCTTGTGGGGAAAGTGCAGGAGTCTCTTGGATCTGCTTCCACCTGGTCAACTTCAGTCATATGAAATCCTACTGAGCAGACAAAGAACACTGAGATACTGGGCAATCTGCTCTCTTAGCAAATACTGTGGTGTTGCCCTTTGCAGACAGAAATTGCCTGCCACACCAAAGATTAAGACAAAGACACATTTTCCCAGTGCTGTGGTACCTCAGTCATTCTCACTGGGTTGTCCCTGAGGCAGTGCTATGACGGTAAAAGAGCACCAACAACCCTCTCCTCTCCATACTGATGTCAGCACTGAAGAAAACATGGGCTCTAGAGAAAGCTGAGAAGAGCCCACCCAGGGGACAGGGACAAAAGGCAATCGCACACACCATAGAAGGTTCCAAAAGCTGGGGGGCTCCCAGGTTATTGCTGATGACCAGCTAGCGGGGGAACAAGCTGGGGGAACAGGTAGCAGGTTCACCTGGGAGAGCCTCTCAGCCAGCTACAGCCAGACTGCAGAGGACTATGAAAAGCGGCCGTTAGCTCTTGGTCCTGGCCCAGTCAATCCACCTGTGCCACACCGGAGGATATGAGAGCACCCACCCACTTGTCTGAGGTACTGGGGCTACTTGCAGTGCTGACAGCCTCGGGGCTCTTGAGCTTTTCCTCAGGCTACGTTCCTCTCCAAAAGGCGGGACTCCAAGAGAGAACATAAGAGGAGATACACGTTTGTTGGATATCCTGGACCTGGATGTGTGCCATGCTTGCACTGTGGTCTTCCACAGGGCTTCAAAACAGAATTCCCCTAACTTCAAGGAGAATTTCCTCAGGATCTCATCAGTACAAGGACTTTGTGCTCCACACCACAAAGCTTAGCATCCACGTAAGAGAAGCTAAACAAATACTAGGTGGTTTTACAAATCAAATTCAAGGAAGGCAAGGAAGGCTTAGTTGACAGAGTGCTTGCTTGCCTAGCATGCACAAAGCCCTGGGTTCAACCCCCAGTCTGTACAAACTGGGTGAGGAGGCACACACCTATAATCCCGGAACTTGGCATGTGGAAATAAGAGCACCATTAAGTTCAAGGTCATCTTTAGTATATGGTTACTTTGAGGCCAGCTTAGGCTCCACGAGACCCTATCTGTCAAAGAAAATTTCTGACTCAATAGACCTTACCCTGCCTCTCTTCTGGGCATTACACTGGAAACTGAAAATGTAAAAATGAGTCCATTACAATCATGCATGCCCTGTACAGGCTTTCAGGCCAGCAAGAATAAGTATCTTGCTATAACGGGATCATTGCCAATCACAAAGGCAAGTTCAATGAGTTGTGGGACTGCCGTGCCTGGCAACCACAGAGAAGGCTTTAGAAAATAGGCTTTGAATAACAAGAAGGCTGTCAGGAAGAGAGAGGATCGGGGGAAGATTCCAGACATGAAAGTTCAGCTTATGGTCTGGGACAAGTACATGACTGCCTGAGTGGGCTGTGTGGCTGACAGGGCAGGCTGAAGAGGAGACTGGAAAGCAGACTGTCAAGCAGCCTTGCACAACACAACAATGAGATGCAGAGAGTCAGCCCAGAGCCAGGAACGGTGACACCCACCTGAGATCCCAGTACCTGGGAGGTGGTTGCAGAAAAATCAGGAGTTTGAGGCCAGCTTTGGCCATGTTGTGAGTTTAAGAGGCTAAAGGGGGGGGCTAAATAAAAAAAAATTACTCCAGGCTAGACTGAAGGGGGCCTGAGCTGGATAGTTTTATGTCAACTTGACACAAGCTAATGTCATCTGAGAGAAGGGAACTTCAATTAAGAAAATGCCTCCACAGACTGGGCTGTAGGCTCGCCTGTAAGGCATTTTCTTAATCAGTGATTCATGAGAGAGTCCAGCCCATCATGGGTGGTGCCATCCCAGGGCTGCCAGTCCAGAGTTGTATTAAAAAGCAGACAGAACAAGCCAGTAAGCAGCACCCCTTTACAGCCTCTACATATCAGCTCCTGCCTCCAGGTTCCTGCCCTGTCTGAGTTCCTGTCCTGACTTCCTTCGATGATGAACAGAGATGTGGAATGTAAGCCAAATAAGCCCCTTCCTCCCCAAGTTTATTTGGTCATGGTATTTCATCATCACAATAGGGACCCTATGGGGACCCTAATAAAGTCAGGGCCCAAGAGTGGAAAACAGGAGAGGAAGAGATGGAGGACTAGGACCAGAAGGAAGCCAGCACCAGCAGGGTAGAAAAGAGTAATGGAGATCTGAGGTATACCACACAGAACCAGATTGCCTTGCAGAACGGAAAACACAGCACATCAGTCGTCCTGTAGCTTCGGATCCAGAAGCCTTACAAAGCAACAGTTCCGTGAGACATGGTGGTGGAAACCTATCATCTCATCACACAGAGGGCTAAAGCAGGAGGATTATGAGTCTGAGGTCGGCCTTCGACTACACACACAGCTAGTTCAAATCCAGCTTGCACTAATACACTGTCTCAAAACAACAACAAAAACAGCAACAGTGGACAAGCCTACAGCATTCATTCTTCCGTGGCAGGGCTGGCTTGACACTGGCCTTTGAGGAACAGCGGAGACGTGGCCTGGTAGGACCGCCCATTTACTACCCTTCTCCCTGTGATTCATATTCCAATTTCTTTTAAGCCACCTCTTTAGGGCATGACTGGTTAGTAGATTCTTCTAACAGAAACCTCTCCCAAGAAAAGCTGCCATGTCCTCTGGCATGCTGTTCCCCAGAACCTCCTGGCAGGGGCTGGCTTCCGTGGGAGAGAAAAATAAATAAATAAAAACAGTAATAATAAGTCGCTGGCGGGGTAGCAAGCTGATCCAGTCAGAGGATTAGAGGAGACACCTGTTCCCTAACACAGCAGCTGTTACCGTTGTACCAAAAGCATCCCAGTCACAAGAAAGAAGCCTCCTCCACTCCCGACCCAACGGCGGCAGGCACCTGTACAGACCCACTCTCAGCCATCACCTGAATGTGAGGAGAGGCTCAAGGAAGACCTCACGCATAACAGGAACCCTGCCTCGCTGCACTTGGGAATTCAAATGCTTGTCTGCTGCTGAGGAGGCAATTTGCCTGTTATCCAGGCATTCTGTGGCACGAATCTTTAATGCAAGTTATTATATGCGAAGAAGGTGTTATAAAACATACCGAAGCTTTCTGAAGTTGAGTTGATTCATTCCCTGCAGCTGACCAAACACCTGTTCGTTTGAGCCAGCTTCTTAAAAGGCAAGACAGGATTTAAACACTGTCCAGTTTAGGAGGCAAATATAACACAGGAGCAAATAATGTTTCAAAATTATCTCCTCAGGCTGTTCACCAGTGTACACACACACACACACACACACACACACACACACACACACACACAATCTATCAACATACAAACACCACAAGCAAACTATTCCATAGCTGCAATATGTACACATTACCTTTTCAGACTAGACCAGGGAGATGCTCTTAGAGACAGCTTGCTAACAGCCCCTCAGCTTGCTGTTTAACAATCCGTTTATAGCCCATCACAAAGCCAACCCTCCAAGGAGATATATTTTACATCCATACGTAAGGTTTCCTTGCTACAACAAGGCTGGATTTTGTGCAATCTTTTCCTCTCTGCTAAAAAGCAGACTACACTATAATTCTTATAACTTACGATCCTGTGAACAGTCAATACATGTGCATATATGCAAACCGAGTCACAAGAATAGACTCTTGTGGGGAGGGGAAGCCAAATGATGCCCAAGAAATCACAAGGCACACATTCCATATAGTCCTGATGAAAGCTAAAAACAACCCATAAAGGCATTGTGTCAGCTAGCCTCCCGCCGCTCTCCCTGGAACATGCTAATTCTAACCTCCTATGTTAGTCCTTAGGCTTGAGCCTTCCTGGCTTCACCGGGCAATCTTTCCCTGACCTGAAGAACCTGCTTTATAGCTGTGGGAGAATGGAGAAATATTCCAGGGCATTTTATGAAATTATCAGTGCTTACACGGTGGCAGACAAGGAGTGAGCCTGAAATTGTGCATTTCTCCCAAAGCCTAGCGTTTGTCCCCTAGGACCTGCTGAGAGCTGTACCTTCACACAAGTGGTAAAGGAGAAGCACTTGAAATGTCAACAGCCCAAGACTCCTCCAGGAAGACTCACACTTGCCTCACCCTCATCCAGTGGGCAGTCAGAAGTTCCCCACCCATCTCGTTAACACCTGACATCCCCCAAAGACTAAAAGGTGTCTCCTAGTTTGCTCCTCTGCTGGTGTGAGAAAACACTCACCAAAACTGGGGAAGGGGAGGTGGGGGGGTTGGGTTGTTTCTGCTCACAGGTTACAATTCATCATGAAGGGACATAGGGGCAGGAACTCAAAACACGAACCTGGAGGCAGCGACCAAGGCAGAAGCCATGGAGGAGCACTGCTTACTGTCTTGGTCCCCAGGGCTTGTTCAGTTTGCTTTCTTACACAACCCAGGACTACCTGCCCAGGGGTGATACCACCCAAAGTGGAGGCCCCCATCACAATCATTAATCAAGAAAAATGCCCTATAGACACGCCTGAAGGCCAGTCTCTGGGCGGTTTATTCTTCAATCGAGGTTCCTTCTTCTAAAACAACTCTAGATTGTGTCAAGTTGAGAAGTAAGCAGGAATGAGGGGAAAACCTACTACTATGGAATACAAAAAACCACAGACATCCACTGGGGACAAGAGCTATGGAATGAATTCTTTCTGTCAATCTGGCAATGCCTGGCAATCCATGTGTGTGTGTACGTGCCAAGATAAGGTTTGCTCAAATGGGGTTAAGCAGGTCACCCTAAAGTACACCTAAGAAACAGGCTGGGGCTAGTACGATGGATCTGTGGGTAAAGGCACTTGATACCAAGCCTGACAACCTGAGTACGATCCCTGGGATCCACATGGTGGAAGGAGAGAACCAACTCCTGAAAGCTGTCTTCCGACCTCCACATGTAAGCCATGGCATGTGTACACATCCAAGAAAGAAATTAAAACATAATTTTAGATATTTTTAAAAGAAACAGGCTATGTATGAACTCACATTCACCTATAACCTAGATCTACACCAATAAGAGGCAAGAGGCCTATGTTCTCAACCACCCACACCTCCATGGTAAGCCTTTTAAGACCACAGCTGAAACGAAAACAGAGAGACCATCTTTCCCTTAAACCAGACTGCTTAACACGTTGGCTAACCACCGAGTGCACGCAGGCATTCCCCTCAGAGAAACCAGAGAAACTCTGCCTGACCATTTTACCAAATTTCCCAAGCCAGGCAAGTTCTCAGAAGAGCTGTCGAATGTTTACAGGGACTTGCTCCACTGGCCTCACCCCTCCGGAGCCTCTGTAGAAACAAAGCCTTGAGTGCCAGCCTCTTCATCCTGCCTCCTTGTATTTTTAAGGTGTTTTTCTCCCCTTCTCGGGCCTTGTCTCATACATCTCCCCCACAGAACAAACTGTCTTGTACACCAAAGATAGTGAGTGTGCTCCTATTGACGCTAGCGGGTCTTTGGTGAATATTTATTTGAGGGTCTCACTATATAGTCCTGGTTGGCCTGGGATTCATTATGTAGACACTGGCTTCCTACTCACTGTAAGGGCGTGCGCCCCCATGGCCTCTGTACTCTTTTCCTAAGGGTAGGTCACTGTGACAGCTCATCTTCACCCTCAACTTGACTGGATTAAGAATCACCTGGGAGACACACCTCTGGGGGTGGACATATATGAGGGGACGTTCAGGGAGGTTTGAGTAAGGTGGGAACCCTGGATGTGGGTCTCAACACAGAGGAGGAAGCTGATCCCCGCAGCAGCGGCGTTCATCTCTGCTTCCTGACTGCTAAAGACAATGACATCAGCTGCCCTGCATTCCTGCCTTAATGGACTCAACCCTCAGTGTGAGCCAGAGTAAAGCCTTCCTTCCTTACTTTGTTTCTTGTCAGGCATTTGTCACAGCACCAGCCCAGTAGCTTAGGAAAGTGCACTTAGCAGGAATGGTGAGGTGCCTGCCTGCCTGCCTGCGTGTGTGCCTTCGTGTAATGTAATGCTATTACATTAGCATGTGCCCTGCTGGGGATGCCCTGCTAACTAACACCTTTGCCCATCTCCCTGCCAGGCTGGATGAGAGAATGGTGAAGATCAGAGGCTGTTGGTCTCCCAATGCCCACCCAGACTCCTGCTGAAGTCCAAGGTGTTCCAGAGCTGTCAGACCTACAGTCAACTTCTGCCTGCAGACAGGCACACTCCCACCTTCTAAGTCACAGTCCTGCCCAACCACTGAGCACCAGGGACTCGAGAAAGCAGAGTGTGAAGTTCAGAAAGGAAGCCCCATTCTTAGAGGGAATGTGACCACTCCCAGACATTCGGGATCTACTTCCCCCTGATGCCAAAGGTTGACACTCCCCAAAGGCCAGGACAGCACACAGGCAAGTGGCGCTCTCCACTCTGAGCATTTGAGACTTATCCAAACTGGGTAAATTACCCAAGTCACTCAGATTTTAAGCCCCAAATGGTGGAGTCTAATTATATAGGCACTAGACTCAAACTCAGAGATCACCTGCCTCTGCTTCCTAAATCCTAGAATTAAAAGCATGCTCTAGCCAGGCAGTGGTGGCTCACGCCTTTAATCCCAGCATTTAGGAGGCAGAAGCAGGCAGATCTCTGTGAGTTCGAGGCCAGCCTGGTCTACAGAGCAAAATTCCAGGACAGCCAAGAACAGCTAAGGCTACACAGAGAGGCCATGTCTCAAGAGACAAAAAGCCAAAAAGCCAAAAAAAAAAAAAAAAAAAAAAAAAAAAAAAAAAAAGAAAAGAAAAAAGAAAAGAAAACCACGCTCCACCATAAGTTCTTTGCTGAATGGAGCCAAGAGACAGAGCAAAAGGTGTCATGTGACCCCTGACCTGATGTTCTCAGGTCAATGGCCATTATATCAATGGGTAAATAGGACCCATTAAGTCAGGAGAGCTTCAGGTCTCAAAAGCTTGTCCAAGTACCAATCAAAAAATTCAATTATTTCTAATTCTCCCAGACTCCATCAAAAGGAGACCGAAGCAACAAAATGCACCAGGAGTCTATTCCTTTCAATTTCCCTTGTTTTGAAAACCAGCCAGAACAGCCCCAAGGCAGGAACAGATGAGGAGGCCCAAAGAAAACTCACTCTGTCCCTTTGGGTGCCGAGTCTGTGGTCAAAAACTCAAAGCCTGAGAACAACCAGCCAGACCCCACAGTGAGACAGCACATATACTCTCTAGTATCTGGGGAGGACAGCGGATATAATATGTAGAATGTAGAAATATCTCTTTCCCTAGTCTGAGTTCCTCAACATAGTCCATGTATTGACCATTAGGCTTAAGGCAATGGTAACAGAGGAGTTGTCTCTTCCTTTTATTTATTTATTTATTTATTTACTTTGGGTGCTAGGACTCAAACCCAGGACTATCCTCGCCCCCCCACACACACACACACAACTGCAGTGAGGTGGGCAGCCCTGAACCCTCATCATCATCACTTGTTCACAGTATTCAGTGGCCACACCTAGACTTACACTTTCACTATGGAACAAGGAGGGCTCTTTAACTTTAGAGACAGAAGGGCTGTTTTCTGGGGTTTGGTTTTTGGTTGTTTTGTTTTTGGTTTGGCCTGGCTTTTTAATTACAACACTGATTTTAATCTACAACTCATCTCTTCCAGGAAATACTCAAGAGTCAGCTTCCTCACACACAGGAGACATGTGTGAAGCCAGGATCACTGACCTAGCTACACAGATAATTCTTATGAGTGATAACTGCACCCACCGTCCGTCATTGCCCACCTCAGGCGGTACAGGGCAGCTAACAAGAAAAATCACCAACTTCTTCTAGTAGCTCCTGAGAGGACCAGAGAGACAGCTTCTCTCCAACCTTCTTTCTTCAACAGTCTGACCATGCACTCATGGTTTCATGGGGTGGAGAGTAAATTCCCCCAAAACAGCATTTTCTTCAGCAGTATAGCCATTGGTAAGGTGTCTGCTGCTCCTGTAAATAAACCCTCATCCATGTTCCTGTACATAAACCTGATGAAACTCACTAGGTTATTTAAAAAAGAAAAAAAAAAAGATAATGAAAGCAAAAAGGGGACTAGTTGCTAGTTGAGAAGGGAGAGATGATATGGAGGAGTAGAGGGAAGTAGGGAGAGGTATGTCCAAAATACATTATGTACATGTATGAAAATGTCACAGAGAAACCCATTATGTACAATTAATGTGTACTAACAAAAACAAATAAATATATAATCTATGTAATCTGTTTTTTTTTTAAAGGTAAGTTTTGCCTGGTACATAGCTCGGGTAGGAGCTTGCAACAAGGCCACCGCCATGAAAAAAAAAGGGGGGGGGAGCACAAGTCATTTTCTAGTCTATATTTCATCTTTCCATGCAACACACATATGACAAAGAGTATTCAGGATGGCATTCTCAATCCACAGCCTAAAGAGTAACTGCTACTGAAAAGAGGCACTTTACCCCCTTAATATCTACAAAAAGCATAAAAATTCCCTCATGCCCCAAGGTAATAAATGTGGCTTTTTCAAACTCCTCTGGGTAACTAAGCTTCTACTGAAAGTCATCCATTCCCAACTCACGAAGCTGGGACCTCACCACCCCACGGCACCTACTCTCTGCTCTGAACAGAAGCCCACCAAGGAGCTGATGCCTAAGTCTTGTCCCAGTGGAAAGTAACAAGCAACTATATGAACAAGTGGATCCACAGACCGACCGCTTCCAAGAGTTAAGTGCTGCACAAGACTTTAGAGGGTTTTTCTGGAGGTCCCCCCCCCCCGTTTTCTTTCATTTCTGCATACTCCAAACTCCACCAGCTATTTCCCTCAAAATTATGCTGTTAAGATACAAAAGGCATTTGGTATTGTCATGTAATTGCAGTTGGCTCATCTCTTCTGTTGCCAAGGCTTGTGCTCAATGAAAGAAAAAAAAAAAAAGAGCTTTTTTGAGCAACGACTGAGTGACCCCAGGCCAGTGAGAAACTCAGTGAGTTTATGACAAAAGCACTGTGTTGGGAGTCAGCCAACCCGGGTGGCCTGGACCTTAGGCTGGGTAGCATCACCAATCTCTCAGTGCCCTGAACATCTCTGGCACTACCTGTTACAATGGTGGTATAATTGTGGAAGATATAAGAGGGAAGCTCACTTTTCTTAATGGCGTAAGGAACTGCATCCAGCAACTTACACTGGCCAACAGCTGTAAGAAACAGACAGTTCCATCTCCCCTTGGGTAAGTTAATAAGTTCATGATTAAGTAACACGAACAAGTTCGGGTCAAGACTGGGTTTCACAGGTCTGTGGGCTGCAGCGTCTGTACTCCTCCTCAGAGGCACTCCGTAGTCAACAGAGCCCTCTTTCCAACTGGCAACACCCTTAAGGGATGATGACAACATGTCACAGGGACAGAACTCAAAAAACTAAAGCTAAAGTGGGAGGCAAATGGGAAGATTCGGTGACATCTCCCTGCACACACGTTTGCTGACAGAGCTGACACCAGCCCAGCAGGGTAACGTGTCCTTTTTGGGTCATTCAGGAAATGAGGTCGTTTCCCTGTCTGACTCCCACATACAAAGAGAAAATCCCCCGACAGAGTTCATAAACCCTCAGGAGCCTGTGCCTTCACTTGTCCCTTTGGGAGTAGTCTCATAAATCATCCAGATGCAGGAAGCTTGGCCTTTTAAAAAGTCAACATGATTTTTATGCCAACCTTTTCCCTTGGACATCTTTCCAAAATATATTTCATCCTCTCTTCACTTCTTAAATTGAGTGACTTAACTTAGAAGCCATAACCCACACTATCACCTGCCGTCCCGTGGTCCCACCCGAAGGTTGGGGGTGGCGGTGAGCTCTGTAAATGACATAACAGGAACACAATGCTGTTAGAATTCTTGTTTGGTTTTCATGGCTTCTACTCCACTAAGGAGTCGAAGGGACAAGGAGCCGGGGCAGGATGCATGACTCTGGTTGTGGCTTGGCTACAATTCACAATGGGATTTGGGGCAAGCTATGAGACTCAGTTTCCTAACCTGCCTTGTGAGAAGTCTGGGTCATGCCTCCATAATGTCCTTGTATCACCTGCACCGTGTCACACACACTGTCTCTGCACCCTTCCCTGACCCTCCTCCTGCAAGGCTCTTGAGTTCTGCTAAGTTTCAGTTGATGGACCTAAGAATCTTCCTCTTCCATTTATTAAAGCTGTTGGATATAAAAATTTGAATGCAGAAACAGCTCTTAGCATATATGAGAGCCAGGTTGGGGGTGGAGAGGGTTATCAAAAACAAAAACAAAAAAAGAAGACGAGAAATTTTATCAAGTCAGATGGCCAAATGTCTCTCATCATTCAAGTACATTAAAAAGAACAAGGCCAGAATAAGCGGACTCAGAAAAGAGAAAAGAAGAAAATATATATATATATATATTCCTTGGGTAGTCACGGAACATCATGGAATATCTGCAAATTTTTCAAATAGATTTCCGGAAATCACATTGTTTTAATTATGGGGGGGGATTCAAGGATTGGGCAAAAATCTGAATAACAGTCATAATAATAAATGTGTACAAAGGAAGGGGTGGAGTAATGCCAGTAAAGAGGTCATCTGGCCCCAAGACTGGAAAGGCCGGGGACACAACCTCAGACATCCAACCACTTAATGAAGAGACTATTAGGCAGTGGGGGACACAAGAGAAAGCAGAATGCAAAGGAAGCTTTCTGAGTGAACAGCATGGGGCCAAAAATGGAGTCACAGAAAACAACACATCACTGGAGAGTTGCAGAAGCAGTATTTTTAAAAAACCAAATGGATCATCTAAACATTCATCAGAGGTCACTGGCTAGGAGCAGCCATCTGGCTAGCCTTAATGGGTAAAAAGGAACAACCCACCTTCCATGTTGAACAAGCAAAGGGAACACAGGACCTCTGCTGGCTCCATCCCAGCCTCTCACCTCAGGGCTGGCTCCACCCCTACCTCTCAGCTTAGTGCTGGCTCCATCCCTACCTCTCACCTTAGTGGTGGCTCCACCCCTGCATCTCACCTGAGCTATGGTTAGGACCCATCAGCTCCATCACTCTGAGTTTCCTAATTTGCTTCCTGAAGATGGGAACTACAGACTGGTGATTAATGTCTCAGTCTTGTACTGCCACTAGGCATACAAGCCGGAGAGATCTGAGACAGACCAGCACTTAACCTCTCTGGCTTCAGTTTCCATGTTTGCAAAATGGGGAGGGAAACCGCCTCCAGGAGAGACTGTGAAGAGAGAATGAGGTCATTAAGCTTAACACACCAGGACAGCAGACATTAGCATGCAACCAGTGATGGTGGTGATGGTCAAGGAGGAGGCCTCGAGGCAAGACAGAGGAGGAAGAAGGAACAGGAGAAATCCCTACAGAAATCCCTACGGAGATGACTGCTAAGATAGCAATGGAGCACTTCTAATCACAGAATTTGTAAAGTTCCCAAAACACAATGTTTCTGCCATTTCCATAAGCATGGCCCATAGAACTCCCTGCAAGTAGCTCAGTCAACATGGGGAGTCCATACTTAACACAGTAAGGCCTTCTTCCTAATGCCAGAAGGGTTGCAAATCCCTGGGACCAGACCCGGCTGCACTGTATATTTTCACTGTCAAAGATGAAAGGGTTAGCCAGAGAATTAACAGGGCAAATGATAGATTTGTGGTAATATTTCAACACCAAAGGAGCAGTTGCAAGCACATGGTTTGTACTCATTCCTACGCAATGGACGGTATGGGCCACAAGTCACTGCTGCCTATTCATGGGGGCTCATTCTGAGAGGTCCCAGTAAATGCTATTTTATTAGTCTGGTTCCTGTATGTACAGAAAAATCAATAAAATGTGTTTGCTTTTTAATAGGCTGTAATTCTAACTTCTCCCTAATTTAGTCTAGCCTTTCTCTCCCCAAATACTAGGTTTGGCAACAAACAGTCTTCAAGCCCAGCTTGTTCTGTTGGCGTGGGAACACTGAAGAAAAGTCACACTTTATTCAATAAATACACAGATATTGCTTCCTCGAGTCTATTGGAACAATGCAGCAAAGACAGACTCTGCCTGAGACCAAGTCACGGTGCTGTTTTCCTAAAGTGGTATTCACAGAGAAAAGTATGTCCCACCTTAAGCCTCACACTCTAAGGGGGCTTCCTGTGATACAGACTCCCCAGCTGGGGGAACCAGACTAAAGGCCAACCTTTAAAGAAACCAGTCATAAAATGAAATTGCTTTACAAGAAACTCCCAGAGACCCCCTGCCCCTGCACGTGAGTTTTGAGACGCCCATCTTAGTTCTGTGTCGCCTGCTCACAGCTGAGGTCATTTCTCCTGCTTTACCTACCCTTTCCATGGGAACCTTGTCTTGGCTACCAGGTCTGTTTTTAAAAAGTGCTTACTACATGTACTACACATAAGGAAAGGTATAAACGGGTCTGGCTGACTCTGGGCGAAGAAGCCTGGGGCTCACCCATGGCTTTATCAAGAGCTGGTAAGAGGCAGGTAGCAATGCCCTCAGCCAACATGGAACTGCCAGGCTCTCGCACGCCATCAATCGGAACCCGTATCTCTGCAAACTATGGTGCGGACCCAAATCCAGCAGGGCTTTCTTCACCCATTCCTACCCTCCTACCACTTCCTCTTCTCACACCTGACTAGACCCTCACAGCACAGTGTTCCCACACACATCATCTTCCATGGCACATAGCTCCGTGCCCTCAGACCAGCTGGCTTGTGATTAAAATGGACCACACTAGGAAGTGCCAGAGTGCAGAGCCTATTGTATCAGATTTCCTTGGCCTTTTATAGACACACCATGAACCTTGAGAATGTGAGGTGGTGGCCTGAGACCCTGTAGGACTCTGTGCTGATGGGATTCAGTCATCCATGGGCTAAAGCAACTTAGCTCTCAGAACCCAACGGTGAAAACAGAAGTGTGTGGCTTAACTCTCAATGTCTGAACACTCCCTGATGATACTGCTGGAGGAACAGGGGGCCCAACAAGCTTGTTCATCCACCAGAGCCTTTGTAAGAATCCCTTCAAGACTTCTGTTCTCCTCCTTGCTTTTTAATTTTTTTTTTTTTTTTAAGACAGGGTCTCATGTAGCCAAGGATGACCTTGAACTCCTGAACATCCTTCCACAGTCTCCCAAATGAAGTGATTACTGGGGTGAACCTCACTCTCACCTCAATTCTTTTTTTTTTTTTTTTTTTTTTTGGCTTAGACACCAAAGCAGTTTCTGAGATTATTCAAATAATCAAACATTATTAGTATATTGAAATCCTTTTATTTATTTATTTATTTATTTTGGAGAGACACCAGTCAGAGCTCTGGCCCTGGGTTACATTGTTCTAGGAAGCAACGCATGGACAGAGAGGACACTGACCTCCTCCATACCTCACTTGGAGTCAGCAAACACGACAGAAATGACTCTGCACCAGCTTCCAGGTGAGAAACTATGGCACCACGATTACCCTTGCTGACCTAGAGGAGTAGAGACAACTAGACAGGCTCCCCAAAACACTTACTTTAAATGAGAATTTCATTCTACTGTTAAAAAAGTGAACTGATAAAGAGAACAGGAAAAGAAGGGTCAGGGCATTATGCCACCAGTTTTTGGTGTCCTGGATCACCTTAGCCAATGTAAGTTCTGTGCCAAGCCTTACAAAAGGCCTGTGTCGGCTGGGACACAACCACTTTCTTCGGTAACTTGGCTGAATTTTAAAACTGAACAGGTGACTTGAAGGTGAAGGTGTATGATGAAAAAGCCAACCTGTTTTCCTTTGTCCGGGGACTAACCCAAACTTCTGAGAAAGGTGGGCTACTTCTTAGAGACATGACCAACCAATCCCAACCACTTGGAGCAGAGTGACACAACACTCCCAGAGCGGCTGTTATGGAGGACTGGCAAGGCTTGGTGTGGCTCTGGATGACCTCAGGACTGGCAGAAGCTTCCCTTCCACTGTAAAAAAACGTGTCTGACATGAACTCCTGAAGGTAAAGGAGAGACTTGTCTAAGTGCAAAAACACACGGGCCTTCTCAGCTCTCTCTGACAGCCACCTTGCACTCAAATGATCCTTACATAGGTGTGCTGACTGACCAATTCAGAAACTTTCACCTTGGAAACTCCACCCAGATCTGACTCTGGTCTTTCCTAGCAGAACAGACAAGGGCTCAAAAGTAAACAAAGTACTTCCCCCCCTGTGGCTGCCTCTGGCCGGGCTCCTGCTGCCTCCATCACACCAGCTGCTGCGGAATTTACTACCCGCTGACCAGCTGTTTGCACCGTAGGGGAGCAGATAGGGAAGATTTCAGGAGAAGAGTGAAAGAAGTCGCCCCAATCAGAGCAGCTTCCATTAGCACCCGCTCACCCTTCAAAGAAGCACACGCACTCTCCACTCCAAGGAAAAGTTTGTTGTTTGCTGGGCTCAAGTAATGCCCAAGAAGCAAGCAATATGCTTGGTGCTTGCTTGTAAACATTTTTTTTCCTCATGCCATCACTGCATCACATCCCAAGAACTAAATGAAGCACACATGACTGGAGCATTTTCAGATGACCTGAACTAATCCTGGCCCTTGAACTCCATGGTGTATGATGGGACATGATAAACTCAAGCAACTCCACGGAGAGAGAGAAGAGCCTTCAAGCACACACACCTAAAAACACTCACACCCTAGGCAAATATTCACAAAGTAGCTCCACCGATAACAATCCAAAACAAAAATGTCACTTGCATAGGTGACAACGAACAATAAACACATTTGAATGACACATTACACACTGATAAAACCAAATGAGAGAGGCACCCAAAAAGAACAGGAGGACTGAGTTACTTTACAAGAGCAGCTATCCTGTATATACCAGGTTCTGGGTTCCATCCCCAGGACCCAAGTTAAAAAAAAATGAAAAGTAAACAACCTTAGACAATAAGGGGGAAAAACAGAACACAAATAGAATCCAGCTTCCCTATCACATTTGAGAACCTGTTTTGGTGGAGCTTGGCTCCCCACGTGTTAGCTCTTCTTCCTATTGGGTGCAAAGAAACAAACCCTTCAGCAGAGGTACCCTTCCAGCACACACACAACCATGAGCCCATCAGGACAGCAGGGATGCAGTCACTTTAGAGGTGTTATCAGAAGTCACAGGATACACTGCACTGTGTTGTTTTCAATCGAAGGCCATTGTGCCACAGTTGGTCCAGGTTTTCCCGTTGTCAGGTTTATTACTGCCATTGAGCCAAATACAATGTGCTGATCTAATGCCCTACTATTTAGTTACCTCTGTTTTTTTTTGTTATGAAGTATGAAATAAATTAGATTATCCGTACAGCAATATTTTCCTGAATTTGCCAAGGAATCTAATTTATATTGCAAAAGGAACTGGTTCTGAAGCGCCATCCTGAATTCTTTAGTGAGGCACTGCTCCAAAGCCTACCCCAGAAATGCACAAACACAAAAGTTCCTCTGGGCTCTTCTGTGAGGCAGAAACAAAGACGCCCATGCACCTTTTGAGTCCCTATGGGCCTTACTTCAAACCCAGGACCATCATTCCTGATAAGAAACACTAAGGTCTGATTCTAATTATGAAACCCTAGTAAGCCAGTGTAACAAAATCCCTTTCCCTCTCCCAGATCCTAGATGAAACACTGTTAAAACAGGAGAAATTTCCCTAACTCCCCACCGAAGAAAACAGGTTACATGTCCATTGTTTCTATAACATCCATGTAAGGGGCACACACTAAACAGGCCACGCCAGAAGCAAACTTCACAACCTCTGCCTTGCACAGGGAACAGAAAGCTTGCCTCCTGGTGACTGGTGGAACCTTGAAATAAAGTACCCCCCAAAAAATGCACCATGGGAAAAATAACTGGGGGACACAGACAAGTCATCCTGCCTCCCAATGGTGGCAAACTTCACAACAACTTTTTAAAAGCAACAAACTACAGCATCGCAGCCTATATAGACAGACTGTATATATTCGTGCGCGCACACACACACACACAAGACTACCTGGAAGAACAAGGGTTGTTTGCAAATATTCCTCCTGAACTTAGAACAGGCCAGGGAACCCGGAGACTGCAGCTCTTTTTTTTTTTTTTTCAACACCTTCTCTGCACTGTCAGAGGAGGTCATTTTGCCTGGTCACTTCTTTCCACCCTGCATCACAGGACTTTTCTATTTTCATGGGCACTAGAGTTAAATAACTATTCGGCAACTTTATTCACCTTAGTTTAATTTTTTTCCCCTTATGCAATGCCCAGGAAAAGCTGACAGACCAAGACTGTCTTAGGGCTCGCAATCACAATCAGTAGAGAGGCGGCGGGGGGGGGGGGGGGGGGTTTAAAAAGCTTGTGTGATAGAACCCAGAGTCCTGAAAGAAAGAAAGAGACAGACCATCCTAGTGGGGCCCCTAGAACTTTTTCCCTAGGGAGACCACCCCTCGGGAACAAAAGTTACAGTTTAGTCACATGTTGGGCGTAGGAATAAGGAGAAGGGGTTTTTCTTTTTCCTTTCTTATTTTTAAGCGCACTAATTACGGAGGTGTTCTACAGATCTGAAGACAAACCGGGTTCCTCCTACCAACTGAGACCGGCATTACACTGTCAAAAAGAAAGGGGGTGGGATGGGGGGCCCAGGAGCCCACACGGGGCTCGGCGGGAGAGGGGTGTAGCAAGGTTATGCTAAAGGGTACAGCCGCTGCCACGAGCTGCATCTCTTTCCCTCGCGCCCCAAATAATTCCCCGCGAGCCCAGCAACTGCACCAGCAGCCCCGGGGCGAGGGGGTTCCGATCGCCCAAGGGGAAGGAGGAGAACCGAATCGTTACCTTAATGCTACACTGAGCAGGAGTCTCAGACATGTCTCACAGCGAGAGGGATCAGGAAGTTCTCAGTTTTTTTCCACTTTCCTTTCCTCTCCCCAACCCAGAAACGCTCGGCGGGGCAGCGGGACGCGGTCATTTAAGAAGTTTCTTGCAGCATCGCCGGCGGCGGCCGCCCGGGGGGGGTCTTCGGAGCGCACGGGTCGGGCGCGCGGCGCGGCGCGGGGGCGTGGGAGCCGGCGAGCACGGCGTGGGGTGTGCGGGTCGCGGCGCGGCGACCGGGCGCAGCCGGCCGGCCTCGCGTGTCTCCTCCCACCCGCGGCCGGCGCGCCGCCCCCGCCCTCCCTCTCTCCCTCCCTCCTTCCCTCCCTCCCTCCCCGCGGCGCTCGCTAGCTCGCTCGCTCGCTGGCTCGCTCCCTCCCTCCCTCCCTCTCTCGAATGTTTTCCTTCCTGGAAGAGAGAAACTGAAAGGCGGAACTGAGAAAGCTCTCTGCTCATTGATCTTGAGAGTTTCAGGGCACAAACTGACGTGAATTCCCAGCACCGGGCTCTGCCTCTTAAAGGAGCCACCAGGAAATAAAAGCTCGGGTTACCGCGGGCCGCGGGGAAATCAAAAGGCGTGCGGAGGGGGGAGTGGAGGGAGGGAGGGGCGCGCGGGGTGCCCACGGGGCCGCCCCGAGGAGGACGCCTCCGGGGAGACCTCGCAGCGTGGCCCCGGGACTCTCTTAAGCCTGGTTCCTCCCGCTCCTGCCACCCGTGGCTTGCACCTCCGGGGTACCCTGGGCCGCACACAGCGGGGGCTTTTCCGTGCGCTCCCCGGGGCGCAGATGCAGCCCGGGGGCCCGCGGTCTAGGAAGGGGCTTTCCGGGAAGGACGCGGCGCCGCAGGAGGAAGCGAGACAATGGCCTTTGTTCTGCGCGCCGACCGCGGCCGCTTTAAGAGAATCCACCAGGAAATGGGAGCTCGGGTTACAGGCTGCGCACGGGGAAGTGCGGGGCGCGACGCCGGAGACAAAGCCGCGCGGCCGCGCTCGGCCCGGGGACGCGGCGGCGAGCGAGCGGCGGGCGGGCGGGGGCTCCCCGCGCCGGGGGGCGCCCCTCGGCCTGACCTCCCGCCTTCCCCGATTCGAAATCCCCCGGCCATTTAAAGCCACAGCGGCCGCTACCAACCGACGGAGGTGACTGGACTACAAAGTTGACAGGGCGCGTTCCTGCAGATCTCAGCCCTCCCCTGGGCCGCTGCTCGCGCTCGGTCATTGGCGGAGGGCATGGCCCGGGGGTCCTGCAGAGGAGGGGCAGCCAGAATCCTGGGGCCGAGGCGCTAGCCCTGAGCACCGGCGTGATATCAGATCGCTCGGTTTTTATTGCTATTTATAATCTCTTAAAAAATGCCCCCACTGCAGAAGATGGTGTTTAAATTCTCACCCCGCTAGTGCATACAGGGTTTAATGTGTGGACATACGATGTAGGACTAAATGCACGACCGTTTTGTCTGTTGTAAAATAAACGTAAAAACGTGTGAGTGTGGAAACGCATTATATTCGTGTTCCCTGCTGAGGACCACTCTGGTTTTCCAGACCCTCCCCTCTATTTCCACTGGTTTCTTTGCAAGAGAGGGGGAGGGGGCAGGGTTGTTTTGAAGCAAGGTCTCCCATTGTAGCCCTGACTGGCCTGGAACTCACTCAGGCTGACCTGGAACTAGTAAGTCATTCTGCCTCTGCTGTTTTTTTTTTTTTTTTTTTTTTTTTTTTTTTTTTTCTTGCACACTTTTCAGCATCATAAAATGTCCTCAGACTTTCACAAACAATACTTCCGTTCATGCATTCATCAGAACACCAAACATTATTAAAAGGGTTGGGGTAGGAAGGCACCTCCTTGCTGATACAATGGGAACTTTTTTTCTTTTCTTTTTTTTTTTTTTTTTGGGAACCTCCAGGCACCACAACCAGTTTTGTCATCTTGTAGTCGTGATCCCCAAGAGAACTTATCCTTATATACATAGTCCCAACACATCTGCATTTACCCATTCTTATCCCCCACAAATACCTACCTTTACTCCCGTAGCTTTCTGTTTGTTTCTGTTTGTTTGGTTTTTTTGTTTGTTTGTTTGTTTATTTTTTCGAGACCAGGTTTCTCTGTGTAGCTTTGGAGCCTGTCCTGGTACTCGCTCTGTAGACCAGGCTGCCCTGGAACTCAACTAGAGATCTGCCTGCCTCTGTGTCTCGTCCCTAGTGCTGGGACTAAAGGCGAACGCCACTACTGCCCGTTTTTTTGTTGATTTTATATTAGAGTTTTGTTGTTGTTGTTGTTGAGTTTCTTTTGTTTGTTTGTTTTGAGACGGGTCTTACACTATAGATCAGACTGGCCTTGAAGTCCCATCCATCTACCTCCTGAGTACTGGGATTAAAGGTGTGCACCACCCCACCCAGACAATTTTCAGGTTTTCTTGAGCCTGTAGTCCAGGTTGGCCTTGACTTGAAGCAGAGAATTACCCCAATTTTTGATTCTGCCTCCACCTTCCAAGTGCTGAAATGACAAGCCCGGGTCACTGTGTCTGACTCACCTTTGTTCTTTCTGGGGGGAGGGGGGAGAAGGAGTGTTTAATCATCCTTTTATTTGTTGGTTTGTTTATAGTCCTGTAGACTGAACCCAGGCCTCGTGCATTCTAAGCTAGTCCTTTACCACTGACCTCCCCAGCTAAACAGTTCTTGTTTTTCCTTTGCTGCTCCTAACTGTTCTTTACAGACACTGGATCTGATGGGCTTTTGCTGAGTTAAGTCTTGTGCCCGCTTCCATCACTCATCTATCAATAGGATCTCTGATAACATCTCAGTGTCTATGAGATGGGAAGAGGTAGCACCTGATTAATAAGAGTTTCATAAATATTAAAGGATATGCCCAGTAGTCTTTCCTTTATCCATGGAGAATGAATACCAAGAGGCCTGGTGTGTACTTAAAGCCAGACACTACACATATATGTACACATATATACATATATATGTTGTCCTACACATGTATATACTCCTACATATATTCAATAAAGTTTCATTTATAAATTGGGCACAGTAAGAAACTAACCATAATTAATAATAAATCAGAGCAATTATATTCTACTGTAATAAAAGCTAACAAAACATACTACTATGTCTGAAACTTTCCATGTCTATGGCTAGCTCCATAACTGGAGCTGGAGAAAGCCAGCCTATGGGGTATGGGGGGACTTCTCTACTAAGAGTTTCTTTAGCAAAACATTCCATATTCCATGTGCTAATTGGTGTCAGCTATGATGATTGCTTAACCTCATAACTGAATTAACTTCCAGCTTCCATTCCTGACATGTTTTGGCCTTCTCCTGGTGATTCATAGAGGTGGCAGTTTGAGGTAGAATGTTTGTGGTTCCAAAGCAAAGTACACAGTAGCCACTGTAGCAAAAGCTGCATTTAACCCATGCTTGACAGGCTCTGCAAAAGGCCGTTTAATAAATACTTTAAGCTTTGTGGGCCAAAAGGCAAAACTGAAGACTTTGTGTAAATACCTATATAATAAGAGGGCTGGAAAGTCCACATTTTTTGTTTTGTTTTTTCTTTTTTTCTTTGTGTGTGTGTGTGTGTGTGTGTGTGTGTGTGTGTGTGTGTGTGTTGTTTTTGTTTTTTGAGACAAGGTTTCTCCCTGTAACTTTGGAGCCTGCCCTGGAACTTGCTCTGTAGACCAGGAAGGCCTTGAACTCACAGAGATCCGC
Organism: Cricetulus griseus; assembly: GCF_003668045.3. NCBI lineage: Eukaryota > Metazoa > Chordata > Mammalia > Rodentia > Cricetidae > Cricetulus > Cricetulus griseus. The sequence continues at coordinate 14,941,920 of NC_048601.1, forward strand.
CTGCCTCTGCCTCCCAAGTGCTGGAACTAAAGGCGTGCGCCACCACCGCCCGGCCTTGACCAGTATTTTGAATGCAAGCCTATTAATGAAAGGAATGAAATTCTCTTTGCAGGGAATAACTTTTACTGACCTGATGTTCAAAGCAAGTATTGTTCTTGCAGCCCAGGCTGGCCACTAATCTACACCATGGAGAATGGCCTTGAGCTCCTGAGCCTCCCACCTTCACCTCCTGAGTGATGGGATAACCTCATGCTTGCCTTACTTAATGCTGCCTGGGAATACACAGGTTTAATTTTGAAGCATCTCTTCACCTAGATAGGTGCCAACGCTTGATCATGGGAATCCGTGAGTGTATGATTTTATTGGACTTTCAGTTCTCTGAAGACATTTAAAAAATTCTATTAGAGCCCTACAAATTCTCACAATAGCTCCCTTTGAGCGTGCAAATGAGCCACGTGCAGTTGAAACGAGGTGGGTACCGCAGTGGCAGTCAAGTGGATTTTAAATACGGAAATACCCTTTGCATTTCCACTAACATTTTTCACAAATCTCTCTTGGACCTGTAGTTTGAGCTCAGAAAATCCACTTGTGCTGGGATGGAGACTTTGCTTCCTGTTTTAACTGTTGGCAGTGTGGGGTGTAGGATAAGCAGCTCATCATTACTTGTGATGGAATCGATGTTACTTGTGTCAAAATGACTTTACTACAGTATACATTTTTTCCTTATAAGCTCTGTTTACCTTGCAGTTTTAGGTTCAATTACTGACAAAATATTATCAGGTTTGTAGCAGAAGCAAATTTCCAAACCCGTTCATTGACAAGGAATAGCACATGTAAGGAACTCACTTCATCCATCCATCCCATGCAACAGGGGTCTCGTGTCTCTAGTTGGTTTCCTGGCTTCTTTTGGCTACATTGGGGGTTTCCATAGTTTCACCCTCTAGATTATCTTCCTAGATTTTCTTATGTTAAATGGAATAGTTGCTCTGGAAATCTCAATTGGCATCTTTTAAAAATTTTTATTTATTATGATTGTGTACGTGTGTGAGCGTGGCCACACACGATGGAGTGCATATGTGGAGGTCAGAGGACAGCCTTGCAGAATCAGTTCTCTCTTTCTGCCTTTGTTTAGGTTCCAGCATCAAACTCCGGTCTCCAGACGTTCATGGTGTGTGCCTTTACCTGCTGAGCCATCTCACCAGCCCTCAATTTACATCTTTAATTATCACCATCTATCTTCCAAGAAAGTTACTGTGGCCTGGTATGGTGGTACAAGCCTTCAAGGGGTCAGGACCCCTTTGGGGTCAAATGACCATTCCACAGGGGTCACATGTCAGATATCCTACATATCAGATATTTACATTATGATTCATCATAGTAACAAAGTTACAGTTACTAAGTAGCAAAGAAAATAATTTTATGGTTGGGGGTCATCACAGCATTAATTAGGGAGGTTGAGAACCACTGCTTTAATCAAAGCACTTGGGAGACAGAGGAAGAAGGCCAATCTCTGTGAGTTCAATGCCAGCCTGATCTACATAGACTTTCAAGCCAGGGCAACAAAATGAGACACAGTCTCAAAACACACACACACACACACACACACACACACACACACACACACACACACACAAGCAAACAAACAATGTTACTCTGTTAATAATATAACATTAAGAGAAATTAATCATTGCATAATTCTACCTACCCCTCTCCTACCTTCCATGATACTCTAGTTTTATGTTTTGCTTCTTCTGCTGTTATAAAATGTACTGTCCATTGTAATGTTTTGATATATGGAAATGTATAACTATTGTGTATGATGACTGTGAAAATGTCTCTTTAATTTGCGCAGATATTTCTCTTTTCTGCTTTTTCATTATTATTTCATGCAAATCTGGCTTTCCACCTAATATGACTTCCCTCTGGCCTCTTTTCTTTCAGCGTCTGTTGGTGATAAACTCTGTCAGCTTTGGTCTATCTGAGGGTATATTTACTTTCTAGTAATTTATGAAGGATAATTTCACTGTATATAAACATGAAATTGGTTGATTGTTTTCCTTTTTGGTGATTTTTTTGTTTTTACAGTTTTTTAATCTTTCCTTTTTTATGTGCATGGGCGTTTTGCCTGTATGTACATCTGTGCACCAGGTACATGCAGTGCCTGTCAAGGCTACAAGAGGGCATTGGAGCCCCTGGCTGTGGATTTATAGGCCCTTGTGAACCACAATGTGGGGCCTGGGAATTGAACCCAGGTCATCTGGAAGGGGCAGTCGGTGCTCCTAATTGCTGAATGACTAACCCAGGCCCCTCTTGGCAATTTCAGCATGCTGTTTTTCTCCTGTCTCCATTTTTTTTTCTCCTCTAAGCAAGTGTCTTTCAGTGTTTCTCCTTCTTCCTCATTCCCCCACCCCAGGCCCAACTACGAGGACCCTTCCTTGTGTCCTGGCCCAGTCTCTTTTTCCCTCATGTCCCATGTGTCCTCCCCCCATCCTTCCACACCACCTATTTTTCAACCCTCTCTTGGTCTCCTTTCTGGATCATTTTAGGCTTTTTCAATATTTACATCAATTTATATACTTTACAGGCTAGGATCTACATATAAGAATTACAGTTTTTATCTCTCTGGGTTTGGGTCACCTTGTTTTAATATTGTGCCTTCCACTTTTATCGGTTACCTGAAATTTTATCATTTCGGTTTTCTTTCTTTCTTTTTGAATGCATTCCACTGTATAGGGACTGGAAAGATGGCTTGAAGGTTGGGAATACTCATTACCAATAAAGGAGACTCAGGTTCAATTTCTACCACACACACTCACACACGCACACGGCAAGCTCATAACTGTAACTCCACTTACAAGGGATTCAACACTGTCCTCTGACATCCACGGGCATCACATGTGCGGATGCACTTACAAACATGCGGGCAAAAACCTCGCCCACATAAAGATAAATAAATCTAAAAAAATCCACAGCATATGTGTACCACATTTTCACTGTTCACTCATCTTTGATGAACATCCAAGTTGGTTCCATTTCCTGGCTCTAATGAGTACAGCAGAAATAAACATTATTTGGGTAAAAAAGATTAACTTAATAGTTTGTATTTGGCACACTGTGCGGTGTGTGTTTTCCTGTGGCTGCTCTGAAGAGCTCTTTAAATTTGGTTTTGAATTCTGGCTATGACATAGCTGTCTTTGCAGTATTCAGACTGATACTGGGTATAGCGCATGGAACTGTAAGTTGATAATTTACTATTCATTTTAGAAAATTCTCGTTTGTTATCGCTTTGAATACTTTATCTGCCTGTTTTCTCTGTCCTCTGCTCTTAATATTTTGATGATAGAAATACTGGAATATATGAAACTATTTCACGAATCTCAAATACTCTGTTTTATCTATTTCCTTCTTCTATTTCAGTTTGGTTTTCTGTTTATCTATTTTCAAGTTTTTCTCAATTTACTATTAAACTTACCTAATTATTTACTTCTGGTGAATATATATATATATATATATATATATATATATATATATATATATTCCTATTTGTTTTCTTTAAATACTCCCCATGACTTTTCTCAAATTGCCCTTCTCATTTGTACATAACTTCCATCTCTTTATGTCCTTTAGGTTTTTTATTTATTTTATATATATGGGTGTTTCACCTGAATGTATGTCTGTGTCCCACATGCTTGCCTGGTGCCCTGCAGAGACCTGAAAAGGGCAGATCCCCTAGCACTGTAGTTAGGGATGGCTGTGAAGCACAAGTAAATACTGGGGATTGAACCTGGGTCCTCTGGAAGAGCATCCTATGCTCCTAGCCACTGAATCATCTCTTCAGTCCCTCCTTTTGCATTTTTTGCCATAGATAATTATAAGACTTAGGCAATCTCTTCGCTAACTTCTACTGATGGTTTACTTTCTTGACCTCTGAGTCCCATTTTCTCCTGTTTATGTATATGGCAGATATTTTTCTAGCCTCCATGGAAGATATTTTGCCTGAAAGCACAATAGATAATCAACTAAATATCAGGCCACTGGACTTGCTGAGTGAATATGATCTGAAATAGAGCTGGGTTTCAGCTTCAATACAATGTCAGTTACACTCAATTTACTTTCAATGCCTTCAACTATTTTGAAGGTGAGATCTGGACTTCTCCTTTAGAGAAAGATTATCTTAGCACTTTTGTGAGTTTTCTGCCCTGCCTGATGTCTTCCTTGTCTTCTTGTCTTGGAGAAGTGTTTCTCTTCTCTCCTTTCCCCCAACCATCCCTATCAGTCTGCTTAAGTGGAGACATTCAATGGGAATTTCCCTCTTGGTTCTGTCTCTCTAGAGGCATTAGCTCAAAGTCAGTGCATTGAGCGGCGTCTTTCAGCTCTCCACTGCCCTTACATTTGTGGCCCTACTCCAGTAGTTAGTGAATACCTGTCAGAGTGAGCTGTAGAGGTGGTAGGGCTTTGCTCTATGCTTGTAGCTTGTATTACTTACAGATAAAAATGCCAAAAGCAACTTGGGGGTGGTATTTTCGCTTACAGTTCAGGAGGAAGGCAGTCTGTCATGATGGGCAAGGCTTGGCAGCAGGAGCATGACTTTGGTCTGGTGATCAGAAAGTGGAGAGATCACTGTGATATGCATGTAGGAGAGAAGGAGAGAGACCCAGGAGAGGGGGAGGGAGGGGAGAGAGAGAGAGGAAGAGAGAGAGAGAGAGAGAGAGAGAGAGAGAGAGAGAGAGAGAGAGAGAGAGAGGAGTATGATTTAGACTTGTTTTTTTCCAGTAAGGCACCTGCTTTCAAGTTATACTGCAGAGCCATGGTAGTAAAACCAGAGCAACACTGACACAAAAGCAGACATAGTGATCAGAAATAGAATTGAGGACACAGAGCAACAGGCTCCTATTTTGTTTGCTTTGTTTTTGACAAATTTGCCAAAAATACATACTGGAGAAAAGACATTAGTACCTTTAACAAATAGTGCTGGGAAAACTGTAGGTCTTACATGTATACCTGTGAAACTCTACCCTTCTCTGTCACCCCAAACACAAATCCATTGCAAACCGATCAAAGATCTCAGTGTTTGACATGAAACCCTGAACCTTCTAGAAAAAGAAATTGGCAGGTAAAAACTTTCTAAATAAGACATGGGTCACCCAGGAAATAGGACCAATACTCAACAAACGGAACCTCATGATGCTTCTGTATCGGACACTAAGAACAAATCAAGGGAAGAGGCAATACACAGACTAGGAACAAAACTCTTTGCCAGCTATAAATCTGACAGAGGTTTAGTATCCAGAATACATAAAGAACAAAACAAAGCAACCTAAACATCAATAATACAAACAAACCAGTAAATAGGTATGCTATGGAACTAAACAGAGTTCTTGGAAGAAATTCAAATGACAAAGGAATATTTTAGCAGTGTGAATCTTCCTAGTTATTAGGGAAATGTAAATTAAAAACTACCTTGAGATTTCATTTTACCCCAATCTGAATGGCTACGATTAGGAAAACAAATGACAGTGCCAGGTGTGGGACACTTCCTTTCAAGTTCTTGGTCAAGGGTGTCCTGGAGAGGCCTAACAGACTCTTGCCATTGCTCAGGGTTGCACACTCGATGTTAAGACGCTATTGTTGAAGACACCACCCAGTTTGATTCAAGACATGGAGAAGTAAAGTTGGTACTTACCAAGAAGCTTCTTCCCTGCTGGCTAGCTTTCATATTAGCAAGAGGTGCTATGCTTTGGGGTGGGGGAAATCATCAACCCTCTTACTCAGCCATGAATACTTCAAGCAAGACATGGCCACAGGTCCAATAGTAGCACAGATGTTATAGGGGTTACCAACTACTTTCTGATTGGCTTTAAGGCCTGTTGCTCAGAAGGAAACACAAACCTGATTCTATAAATCTGGCCAAGAAGCCATGGCCCAGGAGCTCACTGGCCCCCAGGGGAAAACCTACTACTGTTATTTTCCTAAATGGACATAGTGTCTTCTCTCCATACCCATAGATTAGTGCAACTCTCAAACCTTATAAAAAAATTTTCTTTATGTAGGGGATGGCAAGTAATGCAGAAATTCACAACACAGAAGATGTGGCTGTAGAGTGTTAAGCCTCTAGTAAGACATATGTATCACTCTGCGCTCCACAAGGCTTGGGGACCATCTCAGAAGAAAGGATAGAAAAACTGTAAGAGGCAGACATAGGGGAGGACCAGACTGAAACAGTGTCTTCTGGAAATGACAGGACAGATACACTCATGAATGCCTAGTAGCTGTGCTTGTCCACACAAGATCAAGCCACTTCACACTCTAGCAGTGAGTGGGGGGAGGGGGCTCGTGTGCCTCTACCCTAGCCCAGGAGCTATTGACGACCAGTTGGTAACTTCTTGGGGAGAACTGGTTTGCTTTTAGGGTGCAGCTCCTGGTAGGTTGGCCATGCTCGAATGGATGGTCCCACACCCATGAATATGTAGGTAGCACAAATTTAACTCAGTGGGTTATAGAAGAATAAGAAAAAGAGGAGGAGGAGGGGGTAGAAGAGGAAAGAGAAAAAGAAGACATGAAGTTGGCAGGGGATAAAAGGATGGTTCTGAAAAGAGTTAGGGGAGAAGTGGGGTGAATGTGATCTAAATACACTGTTCGCATGTTGTACTGGCTAGTTTTTTATCAACTTGACACAGCTAGCATTGGAGAGGAGGGAGCCTCGGCTGAGAAAATGCCTCCGTAAGACTGAGCTGTAGGCAAGCCTGTAGGGCAGCGGCTCCAAACCTGTGGGTCGTGACCCCTTTGGGGGTCAAATGAACCTTCCACGGGGTTGCATATCAGATATCTGCATATCTACATTCAGATTCCTAACAGTAGCAAAATTACTACTAAGTAGCAATGAAAAGGTTTTGTTGAAATGACCTCACAGGTATATACAGAGAAATGTTTTATCAGCCTTCTGAGCACCCCTGGGTTATGCAGGTTGACATGTAGAATTAACCATCACAAACCTCGCCATCACTCCCATTTCAATCTTTAAGTTTTGTCCTGTGTTACTTAAGTCTCCATATAAACACTTGAAACATGGAACTGTTTTCTATCAAGTGAAACCTGAAAGTCGCCTCTTTCACAAGTGTTCTTACATTACTATAAATAGAAGACATCCCAAAGATAAGGCACTAGAACACCGGAGCGACTTCATTATGCAAACCTGCTCAGACACCCATTGATTATAACCTGGGAGGACAGAGAAGACACGCCCTTCATCAATGCTTTAAGAAATGTGTTATCTAAACTAGCAGCTCTTCTATAGCAGCCATTAAACTAGGCTTCTCTGACTCACTGGGGAAGGGGACATACTGGAATGACATTGCTCAACTATCTTAACTCCCAGAGACAAAGGGTTGCCATAGTGGGCAATAGGCAAAGTGATCACCAGAATGGTGCAATGTTTTGTATAAGCTTGTCAATTCTTTCTTATGTACTTCCTCGAGATTAAAAGAAATGGGCAGTCTATAAATTCTGATTTGTTTTGTGACACCTGAACATACCACACCTACACACACACACACACACACACACACACACACACACACACACACACACACCACAGGACATGTATAAGAATACAGCCCTAAGTCCAAAGTAGAAAAGTCTGACTTAATTCCTCAGCAGACAGCTGTGAGCACTCAATCTATTTCTCATGGAGGGGATGCCAGGTTTCTTGAAGAAGAAAGCTACCACACTGTCATCAACAGAAAGGAGAAAGCTTCCTCCTGCCCATTCCCAGAGTGATGCTGAATAGTGGGGAGAGGAGGAGGAAATAACTGGAATATAGGGATTGCTGCCCATTACTTCTAGAGTGACATTAATTCTGCCCCTAAATGCTAGATTTGCACCTGTTGGGACAGAGCCTTAAAAAGTCAGGGAATGCAAGGGTTTTGTCTTGAGCTCAGCTCACAGTAGCCTGGTGGATATCTGAGCCCATCACATAATTATTTTTCTAGTTCTAAAATGCAGAGTTGGGATATTTAGTCAACAGTTTTCCCAGACTCATTTTCTAAATGACAGAGTAAGAACCAGAAAGAAGTTTCTAGAATCATCTTTATTGGTACAAATGACAAACCAAAGGTGATACAGAATTCTTGGGGGTGTTTATGAGACTAGGGTCACCACAGAAGTCATAAGGGTGGACGAGAAAGGACACAGAAAACAGCAGCAAATAGCTAGAGGCTGAGAAGTGAGTTTTGTAGAAACCGAGGGACCTTCATCTCAGCGGCTTCCTCCTATGATCCTGGACATGGTCAGGATAACCCCTGTGAGCCATGCGTTATGACACATGTCTACAACTTTAACACTAGGAGGCCCAAAATAGGAGGACTGGGATTTTGAGGGCAGTCTGAGCTAGACAGAAAGATCCTGTGTCAAGAAACTAGTAAGTAGAAATGAATCGGGAGACACACATTTGAAAGTGAAGAGTAAGTTCAGCATTCTGGCCCCTCTCACTACCTAAGAAAGAGTCAGAGCATTTAGTGTGCTTCCAATTTTGAATTTGAGCTAATATCAGAGGAAGCTCTGTAACACACCCCGAAACAAACTTGTTCCATGGTCTCTCTAAATGACATTTTATTTATTCATTTATTTGTTTTTTGTGTTTTGAGTCAGGGTCCATATAGGCCCGGCTTTTCTGAAACTTACTGCTTAGACCAGGCTGGCCTTGAACTCACAGAAATCTTTCTGCTTCTGCCTCCCAAGTGGTTAAAGGTGTGCACCACCATGCCTGGCTTCAAGGGGACATTTTCAGTGTGTATGACTGGGGTGTTGTGTAGAGCCTTTTTGAGGAATTTGGAGCTCAGTCACAAGTCACACCTATAGGATTTTGACCTCTTTTGACTATAACCATTGTCTTGTTAAGAAATAGTTCCTAGTTTGTTAGATTCAAGAAAGACTGAAAGCCAGGTGTGATGCCACACACCTTTAATCCCAGTGCTTAGAAGGCAGAGGCAGGCAAATCTCTGCATTTGAGTCCAGCCTGCTCTGCAGAATGAGTTCCTGAACAGCCAGGGCTACACAGGAAACCCTGTCTCAAAAAAACAAACCAAGCCAAACAAACAACAAAGAAAGATTGAATGTTTGACTTGAGTTACCAAGTGACTATGCAAACTGCCCACTGTAAATATGGTGTTTGACACACAAAGCTATGTGGTAGGCAAGCAAGGTTGCACTCTGTCATGAGTTGAAGTTGTGGATGCCAGATTGCATTTAAGCAGGTCCCAAAGGTGCAAATATGAGTAACTGGCTCTGATTCCTGTGGTTTTATTTTTTCAAGTCTCATATACTAGACCCTTATGGCCAAGGCTGACCTTGAACTTCTGATCCGGCTCCCTCCGCTACCCAAGTGCTAACATGACAGGTGTGTGCTACACTCAGCCCATATGGGTCTTATTCCTAAGAAGCTGCTCCTTTTTCTCCATCTACATCTTTGCCTTCATGAGAAGCTCTTCATGCTGACTTCACTAAGGAAGGAACAGCGGAGGGCTGGTTACAGTTGGTTTTCAGTACAGGCCAGCACCATCTAAAAGCACACCCCAGAGTGGTGTCACTGACAGTGTTTATGGGGAATTCTGCCAATGCACTGACCTGGATATAGATTTGTTTTTACTGCCTGTAATGACCTGAAAAACAAACAGAGAAACCTTTCTACATAGAGAGTACCTTATGCACCTTTTAATATTCCTGAATGTATTGCTCTAACCAGAACACTTAATTCATACCAAATAAAGAATAGCAATGAACTTGTAACCTCAGAATTAGCTGTGATCGTCATGTCCCATTCCTTTGAGCTTGACCTGAAGGACCAGCAGTTTGGTGAGTTGTGTGGTCAGCTGGACGGCAGCTTTCAAGGACAGACAATGTCTTCCAGGACATGAGCTCTGGCCAAGCAGCTGCCTCTGATGCTTTTCCACCTCGGGTTGAAGAATGAGAGGAAGGAAAGGGAGTTGTAGCTTCTTATTCCTAAGAGTCTCTTGGCAAAGCTTCGGCTCCCAGTCCTCTCAATCCGTGCTTTGCTGATTTAGAGGCATCTCTAATGGCAAGACAACCACAGTGCCACCAAACTGAGACTACAGCCTGACCACTTTGAACTTTTGATGTCCCTGAACCCCTGAACCTCCTGGATTGGGAAAGGGGAAAAAAAAAAAAAACAAACAGGCGGCTTACAACACTAGCTAGTGTGATTGATTTTAATCCTTAGGGCAAAATTAGTTTTCTACACTACCCTGTAGAAGTGAGAGGTGGTGTTTCTGGACCTGAGCAGAGCCTCTGGAGTGTGTGCACGAGAAGAAAAAGAGAAAAGAAAAGTTATATACCCAGGAAAAGGAAGAAGAAGAAAAAAAGGCAAGTTGGAGGCTTCAGGGCCAGGCCTTAGTGCTTGCTAACAGGGTAAACATGAAGTTCTGGGTTCAATCCCTAATATTGGAAGGGAAAAAAGGAGTTGACTGAGTGTGTTAGTATACACTTTATGAGTTAACAGGAAACAGGAGGATCATGAATTTGAGGCTAGTCTGGGCTCCACAGCAAGTTCAAATCAGCCTAAGCAAAATATTTGGGTCTGTCTCAAATAAAACAAAACAAATAAAAACAAAAACAAAACAAAACAAAAAAACAAGGGGTGAAGATATATTTCAATGAGAGCTTGCTTAGCATGTACAAGGTGCTAGATATGACCCCCAGAAAACACACACACACACACACACACACACACACACATACACACACACACACACACACACACACACACACACACACACACACCAGAAAGTTATAATAACCCAACCGTCTTAAGGTTTCTACTGCTGTGAAGAGACACCATGACCACAGCAACTCATAAAGGAAAACATTTAATTGGGGCGACTTGTTTACAGTTCAGAGGTTCAGTCCATTATCATCATGGTGGGACATGGTGACGTGCAGACAGACATGGTACTGGAGCAAGAGCTGAGAATTAACCCATCTTGATTTGCAGGCAACAGGAAGTGGTCTGTTTCACTGGGCATGGCTTGAGCATATATGAGACCTCAAAGCCCGCCTCCACGATGACACACTTCCTCCAACAACACCACAGCTACTCCAATGAGGCCACTCCCTTTGGGGGCCATTTTCTTCCACCACACCAGTGTAGCATGATTCCAAGAGCTGGAGGTTCCACAAGTACCCAGGTTTGGCTCAACCTTTCAGGAAAGCTGAAGTGTTTGCTGCCTGACAGCAGAGAACACTGGGTAAATGGCGGGAGAGGGAATCAGAATCATCAGCTATGCCCATGTGATCCTAAGCAGAAACAAGGATAGTAGAAGTTGAGTATGTTGTTTCAGTTGCTAGGACCATATTCAAGTAGGCATGCACATATAGGTATGGCTTTTCTCTTTCTCCATCTTTTGTACATTAGTGTTTAAGTGACAGATTATCAAAGGGGAAGTGAGAGTCAGTAAAAGACAAAAGGCTCTCATCCAAATGTGGATCTCACTTGTTCATCCTGGGGGCGGGGGTAGATAAGCACATTGTCTTTTCAGTTCTATGAGATCGAGTTGCAGCTTGACAAATGGGAGCATGGTTATCATAGCAGCTACCATTGTTTGAAAGTGGTAAGAAAAGCATATGAATTGTTGGCAAATTAAGGAAGACGTCTATGCCAACATTCTGCTACCATGAAGAGTGTTCTTGGGGGAAGAGCATATGTGGAATTTACAAGGCAGCAGTAAAGCTCTGGGTTACAGAAGTCTGTCGTGTCAGTTGTGGTGATTGATAAACACAGAAGCCCCTGTTCATTCCATGACGCCCTGTGTTTCACACCCTCACTCAGCCCACAGAGGCAACCTGCCACAAGCCTTTCCCAGCACTCCTTCTTGGTAGTCTCACATGGGCAACTAGACATGAGTGGACAGTTCAGTTTTCTCACAATTTTCAACTTGCCCGCCTGACAATTTCCATCAGAATGTTGTTGATTACCCAGTGATCCTTCATGGAGTCCTATTCATCGGATAGGGACTGTGGTGATTTGAATAGGAATGGCTCCCATAGGCTCCTAGATTTGAATGCTTGGTCACCTGGGAGTGGCACTATTAGGAGGTGTGGCCTTGTTGGAGAAAGTTTGTCACTGGTGGGGGGCTTTGGGAGGACCATTGTGTCTTTCTCTTCCTGCTGCCTGCAGGTCCAGATGTGGAACTCTCAGCCTCTCCAGAACCATGTCTGCCTACATACCACCAGGCTTCCTGCCATGATGATAAGGGGCTAACCCTCCGAACCTGTAAGCCTGCCCCAATTAAGTGGTCATTGCTGTCGTCACAGCAATAGAACATTGATGGAGACAGGGATGGATGATTTTTCCATGATGATGTCTTTCCCCATCGAATGTCTAAACTCGAGGGCTTAAACATTGTCACCATCTTTGACAGTCTCTCAAATCCTAATATCCAATAGCTTTGCTTTCATTTACTATGCAATATTTTAAAATGTTCATTATTATTTCTTCTTTTGTTCATTAATTATTTAAAGTATGGTTTTCTTTTGAATTTCCAAGAATATGAGATTATGTATATTTTAACAGCCTCATGTTTAACTGCATTATGCTTCAGAAACTGAGGTTTGGTAATGATATTCTGAAATTTCCTGGAGTATTCCATGTTTATGTGCAGAGATCAGCAACCTTCCTGTAAATAGCCAGAAAGTAAGTGTGGTAACCTCTGTGACCCTCATCTTCTATCAGTTTTTACTTTGTATAACTTGGTCTGACACAATAATTACATGTGCCTAAAACTTGTCTATCTTCTTGCTGATATAAACTTTTTTTTTCAAAAGTATTATGAATGTCTGTTTTGTTTGGTCTCTAACTTGTAGGGTTCCTAAGAGGTGATAGGACCATTGAGGAGCTGACTCCATCAACTCCATTTAGGATTGACCAGTGCTGGAGGAAACAGTCACTTGGTGGAGGAGCAACATCTTTGAAGGGTATTTGGGGACCTTTATATATTCTTCTGTCTCTCTCTGCTGCCTGACCTCTGCCACACTCTCATGTGTCCTAGCTGCTCTGCCCTCTACTATACCACTGCAATGGAGCCAGCCAAACATAGACCAAAGCCTTTGAAACCAGGAGCCAAGACAAGCATCTCCTCCTTAAGATTCCTATCTCAGGTATTTGGCCACAGCAATGGAGTACTGAATAACACTGTGCATTCCTACTAATGTTTTTGTTTTAACATCAGTAATCTCTGTTAAAATATAGACACAAATCAACTTCCTTCTGGGTTTATTTGCTTATTGCACCCCTCCATTTTTTTCTTTTAATCTTTAAAGTTTATTTGTTCTAACAATTTAGGCAGGTTTCCTCTGAACATGCTATAGCCAGATTTTTAAAACTTTACCTTGACCTCACTTCAGTTTTGATTTATGAGTGCCATAACTTGTGAGTGGAACTACATATTTATCTGGATTTATTTAGCAAGTTGCTTTTGAATTTCTATTTGTCCTACATTTTCCTGGTTTTCATTTTTTTCTTTTATGTAAGAAGGTAATGATCAGCGAATATTCCTCACCCTGCCCTTCAAGAACACTCACATTTCAGTGAAGCAACATGGGTAATCTTGAGCAACAGACAGGAGAGTGGCATATGTCACCTTTGGTCCAAAGCTGGGAAGGGTGGGGTGGGATTCTGATGCAACTGCTTACAACATGCCAGATGTGAAAATTTACCTCCTTTGAATTTTTCTTTGTTATTGTCATTGGTTTTTTTTATTTGTTTGTTTTTGTTTTGTTTTTCGAGACATGGTTTCTCTGTGTAGCTTTGGAGCCTATCCTGGCACTCGCTCTGGAGACCAGGCTGGCCTCAAACTCCCGAGTGCTGGGATTAAAGGCGTGCGCCACCAACGCCCAGCTATTGTCATTGTTTTGTTTTTAAATTTTGTTATATTTCTGCATTTGTGTAAGATGTGTACGGGTTCACCACATGTGTGGAGGCCAGAGAACAAGTTGCAGGTGTTATAGGAGTAGGTTTTCTTCCTGTACCATATGGACAATCACACTCAGGTAGGTTCTCAGGCTTGGCAGCAGGTGACTTTACCCATGAGCCATCTCTTTGGCACCATCCATCAAGTCTTATGGCGGATGTGGAACAGTTTCACATTGAGCCCCTTCACTGTGCAGCAAGAGTGAGGAATGCATTTTTTGTGCTATATCAGAGAGGCATTAAAGCTATGTTATTTTTACAGCATACAGTAGAGTATTATAATGAACGCATTGGTCTGATTTTTTAAAAAAGATTGACTCTTTAAAAAAGATTCAATGAGGAAATCCCAAAACCCTTGTCTTCCCCTTGTTATGGCAAGTGTTTGTTTTATTTATATTTACTCTGTGGTTACTGAGGAGCAGGGATGGAAGTGGGAGGAAGAGGCCTGAAGATTTCCATGGCTGCTTGTGAGCACAATATGGCATAAAATGTGTCTTATTCTAGGTCGGATTTTTTTTATTTGTATGAGCATGTCCTTAGGAGCACTGACATCACTGGCCGGACACAAAATCCCTTGCTCTTATGCAGATGTCCCCACTTCTTTCTTGTCATTTATGACAGGCAAATACGTTTCTTCCTTCTTATTTAGACAGGGAGTATACGATAAGTATAAAGCGAGCATTGAAAGAATCCAGCAGCTAAGAGAGTGAGTATCCTAACCTAGGGATGTACGATGATTAAGTGTCTTCCAGCGTCATAGCAGATCCCATTGCCAAATCAGTGATGACAAAATTAAACGTGTAGACACAACTGACTGCATTTCTTTAAATAAAGCACAAATTTTATTGATTTGGGTATTGACTCACAAATTACATTCTAGTCTTATGTGTAAATTCTGATCACTTGGTGGAAATTCATGTTTCTCATGCTCTTCAGTAACAATCCATTTCATCTCAGTTTTGTTGGCAATGTCAAAGTCACCGATGGAGGACACGAATGGATCCCATCTCAGTGTTCTGTTTACAGATTATAAAGCTTGATTTTGAGTTAAATTAGGTCATTTCAGGCTGTGGAGGGTACAGCGTATGAAGAGTATTTGAAGAGTGAGTTTTCAAGAGTAGACAATCATGAGAAATGCCAAACACATTATCAACTTTCAGGATTCTAGAAGGAATTTCAGAGGCCTCATAGTCTACATCCCTGTAAGAAAACCATCTTAAGACCTCCCTGTGTGCAATCATCACTCTCTTCTGAAACACTTGATATCTACTATTTAGGACAAATCTCTGTAATGTTTTACATGATGAATTAATAGTTAAAGTCATTTTCTATGATATTCGATGGCTTATTGATCTAATTATCAATCCATTTAGATTACACACACACACACACACACACACACACACACACACACACACACATACACACACACACACCTTTTCCCTCCAGGTTAAACATACTCAATTCCTTCAAAATATACAAGGATGGGGGCTGGGAATAGAGCTCAATTAGCTAGCACACATGAATTCCTGGGTTTAAGCCACAAAAGTACAAAAACCTATTATCGTGCCACATGTGTGTAACCCTGCTACTTTGTAAAAAGAGGTAGGAGGACCAGAAGCTTAAGGCCATTTTTATTAAAAAAAAAAAAAAAAGCATACACATGCACATACACACACAGAATTCTAGGTATGAGAGAATTCTAGCTATGCAAATGCCATATTAAAAAAGTGGAGATAATAAAGCAACAGACTAGAATCCACTAAAGGGAAATTGTTAGTCATGATTCCCTGGGAAGCCACAGGCTTAATGAGAATTTTCTGCTAGGCAACATAAAGTCACCACACTCTCCTAAGAACCAGAGAGGGCAATAGAAACAAAAGAACAAAACACCTATCAAACAAGGACACCTATAATTACAGGTGTCCTTATATCCTTTATATCAGCACCTATATTTACAATCTTCCCAATCCCAGATGCCTAGATGCTAGTGCAAGAAAACATAATCAATAGTAGATGGGACAATATGTCTACACCGGAGCCCAGCAGCCCGACCTCAACAGGTCCTGCATATTCCAACATAGTTGAAGCTCAAGAAAAAGACCCTAAAATAGACTTCATGAATATGATAGAGATCCTTAAAGAGGATATAAATAAATGAGGAAATGAGTCATTCCTTTAAAGAACTCTATGAAAACACAAAAAAAACAATGAAAGAAAATTAATAATACTGTTCAAGACCTGAAAGTGGAAATAGAGTCAATGAGGAAATCCCAAACTGAAGGAAATCTGGAAATGAAAAATAGAAACTCAAACAGGAGACAAGCCTCCCCAACAGAATACAAAAGATGGAAAAGACAATCTCAGGCATTGAAGACACAATAGAAGAAATAGATACCTCTGGACAAAAAAAAAAAAAAAAAAAGATGTTAATTCTAAAAAACTCCTGGCGCAAAGCATCCAAGGAATCTGGGACACTATGAAAAGACGAAATCTAAGAATGACAGGAATAAAGGAAGGAGACGAAACTTAGGTCAAAGGCTTAGAAAATATTTTTAACAAAATCATAGAAGAAAATTTCCTTAACCTACCAAGGTACAAAAAGCATGCAGGACAAGTAGCCTAGACCAGAAAAGAAAGTCTCCTTGGCACATAAAACCAAACACTACTTCTGTAGAAAGAAGAAAGAATATTAAAAGCCGCAAGGCAAAACCCTTCTGAAAGCTAGAAGGGTCTGGGAAGATATGCTGCAGACGGTGAGACCACAGATGCCAGCCCCAACTACTGTATTCAGCAAAACTTTCAATCACAATAGATGGAGAAAATAAGACATTCCATGATAAAATCAAATTTAAGCAATATCTGTTTATAAAGCCAGCTCTACAGAAGGCTATGAAGGAAGCTGTTAAGAAAACACAGGGAATAAATAATCTCAGACCAGCAAGTCAAAAGAAGGGAATCAGGGAATCTCTCTCTCTCTCTCTCTCTCTCTCTCTCTCTCTCTCTCTCTCTCTCTCTCTCTCTCCTTATAGTACCCCTTCAACAACAACAAAATAACAGGAATGAATAAACAGTATGTATTGATATTTCTCAACATCAATGGTCTCAATTGTCCAATAAAAAGACTCAGACTAGCAGAAAGGATGTGAACACAGGATTCATCCTTCTGATGCAGCCAAGAAATACATCAACATCAGGAGCAGGCATCAACTCGAGAGTAAAACAATGGAAAAAGATATTCCAAGCATATGGACCTAAGCTGGTATAGCCATTTTAATGTCTGACAAAATAGACTTCAAACCATAACTAATCAGAAGAGTTACGGAAGGTCACAACATATTCATTCATCAAAGGAAAAATCCACCAATAGGACATTGCTCTTCGTAACATCTATGCCCCCAACACATGGACACCCAAGTCTGTGAAAGAAACTCGATTACAGTTTAAATCACATATTGATCCTCACACACTCAGAGTGAATACCTGACTATAACTAGCAGACAGGCCATCCAGACAAAATTTAAACATAAAAGTATTGACGTTAACTGACCTTAGAAGCCAAGTGGACCTAACAGGTATTTTCAGAACATTTCACTAAAACACAAAAGAATATCTGTTCTTCTCAGCATCTCACAGAAATTTCCCCCAAATTGGCACAAAGCAAGTCTCAACAGATAGAAGAAAATGAAATACACCCTGCACCCTGTCTATCATAGACTGAAGCAGGGTATTAACAACAGAAACATCAGAAGCTTACAAACTTGTAGAAACTGAACCACTCACTACTGAATGAAAAATGGGTCAAGATACGAATTAAGAAAGAAATGAAAGCCAGGCAGTGGTGGCGCACGCCTTTAATCCCAGCATTCGGGAGGCAGAGGCAGCTAGATCTCTGAGTTCAAGGCCAGCCTGGTCTATAGAATGAGTTCCAGGACAGCCAGGGATACACAGAGAAACCCTGTTTTAAAAGAATTAAAAAAAAAAAAAAAACAGGAAAGAAAGAGATAAAGAAAATGAATACACAACATACCCAAACTTATTGGACACAATGAAGTGGTTCTAAGAGGCAAGTTCATAGCACTAAATCACTGCATTAAAACATTGGAGAGATCTCATATTAGTAACTATGCAGCTCACCTGAAAGCTCTAGAACAAAAAGAAGAAATTACACCCAAAAGGAGTAAATGGCAAGAAGTAATCAAACCCAGGGCTGAAATCAATAAAATAGGAACAAACAAACAAAAAATCAGTGACACAAAGAGTTTGTTCCTTGAGAAAATCAATAAGCTAGACAAACTCTTTTCCAAGTTAACTAAAAGGTGGACATAGACTATCCAAATTAACAAAGTTAGAAAAGAATAAGGGGACATAACAACAGACACTGAGGAAATCCAGAAAATCTTAAGAATATATTTTAAAAACCTGTACTCCACCAAGTTGAAAAATATTAAAGAAATGGACAATTTTCTCAATAGATATATACATACCATTCACTAAAGTTTAGTCGAATTCAGATAATCACTTTAAACAGACCTATAGAGATCAAGAGGGCGCAAATTGTAAAAAGTCAAAGTTTCTTTATTTGCAGATTATATGATAAAATTCATAAGTGACCCTAAAATTCCACAGGGAAAACACCTACACCTGATAAACACTTTCGGAAAAGGGAAATAAAAGCAGTTATTGAAAGTCACCCAATCAAAGCCCAGGACCAGATTTAGTGCATAATTCTACCAGATTTTCAAAGAAGAGTTAATGCCAACACTCTTAAAATTATTCCACAAAATAGAAACAGAAGGAACATTGCCTAGTTCATTCTATGAGGACACAGTTACCCTGATTCTCAAACCGCATAAAGAGCTAACAAAGAAAGAAAATTACAGACCAGTATTCTACATGAACATAGATGCAAAAATCCTAATAAAATACTTGCAAACTGAATCCAAGAACACATTAGCAAAATCACCAACTATGATCAAGTAGGCTTCATCCCAGAGATGCAGGAATGGTTTGTCAACCATATAAACAAACTGAAAGAAAATAACAACAACACATGATTATCTTATTAGATGCTGAAAAGGCCTCTGACAAAATCCAACACCCGTTCATGGTAAAAGTCCCGAGAGATCAGGGATACAAGTGACATACCTCAACATAGTAAAGGCAGTTGACAGCAAGTGCATGGTTAATGCCAACTTAAATAAAGAGAAAGTCAAAGAAATTTTACCAAAATCAGGAACAAGACAAGGTTATTCACTTTTTCCATACCTATTCAATATAGTCCTTGAAGTCTCAGCTAGAGTAATAAGACAACTAAAAAAGATCAAGAGGACACAAAACAGAAAGAAGTCCAAGTACCTTTATTTACAGATGATATGATACAAATTCATAAGTGACCCTAAAAATTCCAAAAGAAAGACTCCTACAGCTGATAAACACTTTCAGAGAAGCAGCTGGATATAACGTTAACTTGTGAGATCAGTAGCCCTCCAATATACAAATGACAAAAAAACTGATGGAGAAAGAAGTCAGAGAAACAACACCTTTCACGATAGCCTCAAATAATGTAAAATATCTTGAGGTAACTCTAATCAAGCAAGTGAAAGACTTGCATGATAAAAGCTTTAAGTCATTGAAGAAGACATCAGAAAATGGAAAGATCTCTCATGCTCACAGATTGGTGGGATTAACATGGTAAAAATGGCCATCCTACCGAAAGCAATCGATAGAGTCAATGTAAACCCAATCAAAATTCCAACACAATTCTTCACAGACCTTGAAAGAACAATTCTCAGGTCTCTATGGGAACACACACGCACACACACACACAAAAAAAAACAAAAACCAAAAAAAAAACCCACAAAAAACAAAAACAGGAGGAGAGCTAAAACAATCCTGAACAATAAAAGAATTTTTGGGTGTGTCATCTTTCCTGATTGCAAGTTGTACTATATACAATTGTAATAAAAGACAGCATAGTATTGTCACAAAAACAGAAATGCTGATCAACAGAATCAAACTGAAGACAGAGACATAAACCCACACACATATGGAGACTTGAGTTTTGATAAAGAAGCCAAGAACACACTGTGGTGGTTTGAATAGTAATAACTCCCATAGATTCGTGTGTTTGAATGCGTTGGCCCACAGGGAGTGGCACTATTAGGAGATGTGGCCTTGTTAGAGGAAGCGTGTCACAGTGAGGGTGACCTCATATGCTCAAACTATACCCACAGTGGCCCACAGTCTCCTTCTGATGCCCATGGATCAAGATGTAGAACTCTCAGCTTTCTCCAGCACCATGTCTGCCTGCATGCCACCATATTTCCCACCATGAAGGTAATGGACTAACCCTCTGAAACTGTAAGTCAGCCTCAATTTAATACTTTCCTTTATAAGAGTTGCCATGGTCATGGTCTCTCTTCACAGCAATAAAAACCCCAACTAAGAGACACACACTGCAAAAAAAAAAAAAGACAGCAACTTCTCATTGTGAGATATTTGTTTACACCGTGTGAAGATATGTTGCTGTGATTGGTTTCATACAAAGCTGATATGGCCAATATGATATGGCCAATAGCTAGGCAATAGAGGTTAAGCAGAACTTCTGTGCAGAGAGAGGAACACAGAAGATTAGAATCTAGGTGTGCGAGAGACGCCAGCAAGACGCAGAGCAAATGTGTAGGATGGGAGAGAGGTCAAAGCCACATAGTAGAGCATAGATTAATAGAAACAGGTTAAGTTAAGTTATAACAGCAGTTGGGAACAAGCCTAAGCTAAAGTCCAAGCTTTCATAATATTAAGCCTCTGTGATCACTGGGGATCTGGCAGTCCCACAAAGCAGAGTCTGGCCACATCTACAAATGCTGCTGGAGGAACTGGATGGTCGAATGCAGAAGAATACAAATAGATCCATACTCATCACCCTGCACAAAACTCAACTACAAGTGCATCAAAGACCTCAACATGAATCCAAATACACTGTACCCGACAGAAGAGAAAGTGGGGAATAACGTTGAACTCATTGGCACAGAAGACTTTCTGGGCACCACATGATACTGAGAAGTTTCTACACGGCAAAGGACGTCATCATTCAGGCAGAATGAAAAAGATATTTTTAACCAACTATTCATCTGATGGAGGGTTAATATCTAAAATACACAGAGAACTCAGAAAAAGTGAGACATCAAGAAAACAAATAATCCAATTTTAAAAAAATGGGATACAGATCCAAACAGAGAATTCTCAAAAGAGGAGATGCAAATGACTGAGGAACACCTAAAGAAATGTTCAACATCCTTAGCCACCAGGGAAATTCAAATCAAAACGACTTTGATATTCCAATTTACACCTATCAGAATGGCTAAGATCAATAAAACAAGTGGCAGTTTATGGTGATGAGGATGTGAGGTCAGAGGAACATTCATCTATTGCTGGTGGGAATGCAAACTTGGACAGCCACTTTGGAAATCAGTGTGGTGGTTCCTCAGAAAATGAGAATTGCTCTACCTCAAGCTCCATCTCTACTACTCTTAGGCATATAAAGGATGTTTCATTCTACCGCAAAGGCATTTTCTCAACTATGGTCATTGAGGCTCCCATCACAATAGCCAGACATTGGAAATCCTAGATGTTCCTCAACAGATGGACAAAGAAAGTGTGGTACCAGCTAAGCACTGAGCTAAACTCATGGAATCCAGTTGTAGAGAGAGAGGAGGGATGAGTAAAGGGGTCAAGACCATGCTGGGAAACTCATCGAAACAGCTGACCTGACCAAGTGGGAGCTCACAGACCTCAGTCATAAAGCTGGGGAATCAAGTATTGGACTGAACCAAGCCTCCTGAACGTGGGTGTCAGTTAGGAGGCCTGGACAGTCAATGGGACCTTTGACAGTGGAGCCAGTATTTATCCTTAGTGCACAAATTGACTTTGGGAGCCCATTCCCTGTGGAGGGAAACTCTCTCAGCCTAGATACACAGGTGAGGGCCTAGGCCCTTCCCCAAATGATGTGAAAGACTTTGGTGATCCCCCATGGAAGGCCTCACCCTTCCTGGGGAGTGGATGGGAGGGTGGGATGGGAGGGTCGGGGGCAGGGGGGCATGGGAGGATGGGAGGGAGAGGGAAGTGGGATTGATATGTAAAAATAAGATTGTTTCTTATTTAAATAAAAATTTATATAAAAAAAGAAAATGTGGTACATTTACACAATGGTGTATTACTCATCTGTTAAAAAAAATGACATCATGAAATTCCAAGGTAAATGGATGGAACTAGAAAAAAATCATACCGAGCGAGGATCCCAGATACCAAAAAACAAATGTGGTATGCGTTTGCTTATATGTGCACATTGGCTGTTAAGTCATTAATAATCATGCTACAAGCCATAGAATCACAGAGTTTAGGCAGAGTGAGGGACTAGAGGGAACAAATAGATCGTGTTAGCAAAGAGAAATAGAATAGATAGTTATAGATTGATGGGTGGGGTTTGAAACAGGAGGGTCAAGTGGGGGAAGGGAGGTGAGAGAGGGTGAGGGAGGGGAATATTTTGTAGACACAGCTACAATTAAGGGCCGTTTGGGGTTAGTGTGGGAACCTAATACAGTAGAAGCTTCCCAAACATAAACATATATGAAGGCAATCTAAATGAAATTGTCAAATAACAGGGGAGACCGAGTTCCAATTGACCATCTCTTGTCATTAAACGAAGCTTCCAGTACTAGGCTTGGGTTATATCTAATTGAGTTGCTGACAAAAGGGGTCCCAAGCAGATCCCCAATCAACCTAGGCTGTTGCCAAGATTATGGGTTGCTCTCCATAAACTGACAGCAAGGCCTGACGGCTGAAGACAACTCGTTGAACATGAAGAAGTCGAGCTGGCACCTGCACAGAGCCTTCACTCCTATGTTCTAGCATCTATGGCGCAGGAAGGAACTCTGCACACAACCAAATGGAAATATAAACATCAAGCCTGCCACAAAGCCTTTGCTTTGCAATGGGGTCCTGCCTGCAAGATATACTATGATAATGGTGCACAAAGCTTGTGGGAGTAACCAATTATTATCTTATTTGACTTAAGGCCCACTCCATGAGGTGAACCCCATACCCAACACTGCTTGGGTGACTGAGAAGCAGAGACTAGATAGTCCTGGGACCTAGGGTAAACCAAATACCATTATTCTAAAAAAAATAAATAAACAGTAACAATGACTCCTAAAGACATTCTACTAGATCAACATCAATGATCTCATAGATCAGTGCCTTGCTCAGCCATCATCAGAGAAGCTTCCTTCCACAGCAGATGGGAACAAATACAGAGTCCCACAGCCAGATAGTAAGCAGAGAATGAGAGAGACCTTGGGACACTCAGTCCTAACTGTGATGTCACTACCAAATCCCTCCCCTCAGGGATCAGCTAACCACATGGAAGAGGAAACAGAAAGAGTGTAAGAGCCAGATGGGATGGAGGGCACCAAGAAAACAACGCCCTCTAAATCAGCAGTATCAAAGCTCATATGAACTCACGAGCCCAAGGCAGCATGCAGGCATCACCAAGCCCTCTGCATATCTAATCTGGCCTCCAGTTTAGTGTTTCTATGGGACTCTTGAGTGTGCGGATGAGCGGGTCTCTGACTCTTGTGCCTTCTCTTGGGCTCTTTGCCTTCCGTTTGTTTGTCTTTTCCAACTCAGATGTGATAACTTGTTTTATCACATCATGTTTTATTATTAGCCCCTAGAAACCTGCTTGTTTACTAACGAGAGACAGAAAGGGAGCAGATCTGGATGAGAGGTGAGGTGGAGAGGAACTGGGAAGAACAGGGGGAAGGGAAACCATAGTCAGAGGAAAACACATCGGTTTTCAATAAAGGGGGCAAAAAAATCCTCCTCTCACCCCAAAACCCACCAATGCAAAATCCACACTGCCGGTATATACATTCAGTTTATTAGAACATTTCCCCCAGAGGGTTGGTCATCAGGAAGTGCAAATCCAAACCAAACAACCGTTTGATACTGACGAGGATGTAATATTTAAAGGACCAGGTCAATGGCGCTAGCAGGCATGCAGAGATATTACATGCTCACATGGTATTGAAGAAAACTCACAGAATTGCAGTTCTGCAGAGAGTTAAACAGAGGTACTGTATGTCCCAGCAGTTCCACTCCTGGGTTATACACAGGGTCAACGAAAACATACGGCCACACCAAACTTCATATGTGAATATTAAAAACATCACCCTTTGTGATACATGGTGTCTGAGTTAGGGTTTCTATTGCTGTGAAGAGACACCAGGATCATGGCGATTCTTAGCATTTAATTGGGGTGGCTCACTTACGTTTCCGAGGTTCATTCCGTTATCATCATGGTGACGATCATGGCTGCATATAGGCAGACATGGTGCTGGCTCCATTTTGAACAGAAGGCAACAGGAAATCAACTGTGACCCTGGGTGCTATCTTGTGCTTAGGAAACCTCAAAGCCCACCCCCACAGTGACATACTTCCTCCAACAAAGCCACACCTCCTAATACTGTCACTTCCTATGAGCTTATGGGGCCCAGTTACATTCAAACCACCAGACATGGATAAGAAAAATAGACATTTCCGCTCACTAGAATGAAATGTTGGTGGTACAGTTACAGTGTGGGTGCGTCTCGAGTGAACAGGAGACACAAACATCATGTTAGATGAATTCCTGCATGAAAAGGTCCCGAATTACCCCCATAGAGTCATAAAACAGGTTAGCTGTTAGTGAAGATAGATTTGGGGAGATTTCAACTAAAGGCTGGGGAGTAGCTTTTTGTGGCAGTAAAAGTGTTCAGGAATTGATTGTGGTGACCATTTCTCAACTCTAATAAAAGAAAGGCCATTGTTCTTTACACTTTAATTCAGCGAACCTTTTGGGAGGTACATTCTATGCATAAAGCTGTGATGGCTGTCCTTTATGCTTCAGACTCCCCACCGTGTTTAAAACAAGTATGAACAAGAGACCAACCTTTGTGTTGCAGGCTTTCCTGCAGCTCTTCCTCCTAGTCTCTGGTCACTGTGGGGAAGTGCAGACACGGTCACTCAGTGACAGCCAAGAGGGTGGGCAGCAGCAAGGACTTGTATTCAGAGAGTTTCATGTAGTCACCCATCAAGCTTTTATTTATCCATCCAGTGCCTGTCCCCAGCCTCTCCACGTGCCAGGTGCTACACATGGCCCTGGGACAAAACAGTTAGAAAAGTTGGTAAGATTGCTGTTAAAATACAAACAAACAAACAAACAAACAAACAAAACAGCACTGTCTCCTTGGGACAAATGGAAAGCACACACATGCTCTTGCAATGCAGCCTGGGATGATGAGCTAGGCAGCTTGGTGGGGAAGCTCCTAGAAGAAGCGATGTGTCAGTTTACTGTTGAAGGTGGCATGGCTAGGCAATAATAAGTAAGTAATAATAATAAGTAAGGTCTCTAAAGAGCCAGACCAGGGCAATTAGAGTGTGTGGTGAGGTGAGTGCTGGCCACATTAAGGACAGTGTGCTGACTCTCGGTGGCAAGTGTAATTATTGGCAGAGGAACTCGCTACCAAAACAGGCATGCTTTTTTTTTGTTCTCCCAAACTGCATTTAAATTAACATTTCTGCCTTCACATTCCGTAATTATTGCTGTATACTTAATTCAATTAGCCATTTTGCTACCCTATTAAAATAAGAAAATTTCAATCATGAAGCACGGGACCAATTTGAGTATGAAAATACATAATCATCCTGACAGGTGATAGCTCTTTGCATCAATTAATATCCACAAATCCATGATGAGAAAAAAAAAGTTGAATAAATAAGGCAGCAAGGGAAAGGACAGTTCTTTGTTATTAATTGTGGCTAATGTTGATGCAAAGATGGGAACAGAACGTTGCTGTTTGACAAATGCCACGGTGATGATGGCTGCAGACAAAAACCACCAGGGGACACAAAGATTAGTGGGCACAGTGGTGTGAAAGGGGATATTTCCTGGTTAAGAAACCTCTCCTTGGGATGCCTAGTGATTACAAAGGGGTCGCTGTGACATGGCATCGTATCATTGCCAGAAGTAACAGTGCCCAGTGCCCTTGACATATACTGAGGAATCGACCTCATTCTGAGGTTTTCTTTGTGTGTGTGTAGCTATGTGGTGTGTATGTGTGTGTTTTGCACATGTGTGTAGGGGTGTATGCAGAGGATGGAAGTAGATCGCAGTGTCTTCCTCTATTATTCTCTGTCATATATCTTCCTCTTGCTTAAGCTGAAGTGCACCAGCCTGCCTAGCCTGGCCTGCACATGCCTGGTTTTTCACACAGAAGCTGGAGTTTGAACTCACTTCCTCATGCACGTGCAGCAAGCGCTTTCTCCACTGAGCTGGCTCCCCAGCTCCAATTCTTGGATTTTTGAGTCCAAAATGTAACCTGAAACTAATTGTGAGGAACATCAGACCTACCAACCCAAGGGACACTCTAAAAATACTTGCCATTCCTTATTAAAAACATGAAAGCTAAACACAAGAGCTGTCACGTGCTTGAGAGGACAAGGAGACTCGAGGACCAAGGAGGGCCATTGTGATATTCTCCATGTGTGAGAATCTGCAGGTTAGGCATTAACAGGGCTTCAGAGCTTGTTTTCTGGTTTGACTCTATGCCATTACCAAGTAAGACAGCATTTGGGGAAGTGATGCAACTCTGTCTTAGTTTTGTAATCTTTTAAACATCAAATGGAAATAAATAGATTATGAGCTGGGTATAGTAGCTCATGCCCACAATCAAGAGACAGAGGCAGGAGGATTGCATGGTTTTGGTCAATTTGCACTACATGTCAAGACTTGTCTTAACAAATCAAGGGCTGAGGTTGTCGCTCAGTGGCTAGCAGAGTGCTTACTTAGCAGGCAGAAAGCCTTAAAAATGAATGTCCTTGCCTTTCCGGGGTGAGAAGCATTTCATTTTGGGTAGTAATATACAGAGTGGGACCATTTAATGTGAATTTCTGCCATGGGGATAAGAGCACAGCTTGCTGCCTTTTTTCTTAGTTCCGAAATTATGTGATTCTTGTTTTTCCAGCGGTTGAACAATGATTTTACAAAGTGCCTTCTTCTCCCTTTAGTAAATGATTCCAATATGATTCCAAATATGTCTTCCTAATATCAGAGTTTCTTATCCATAGCCACTTGGTGAATGAGTGCTGAGGGTGGTGTATATGTGTGTGTGCCCATTCATGGATGCAGACGGGCCAGGAATTGATCTTGGGTTTCTCCTATCATTCTTCGTTTTAGGTTTATTTTAAAATGTTTTTTTTTTGTTTGTTTGTTTGTTTTTTTTTTTTGGTACAGACTCTCTTACTGAATCTGGAGCTCCCTATTTGGACTACATTGGCTGGTCAGTGAAACTCTGGGTTAACCTGTCTCTGGCCCTCATTGGTGGGGATACAAGTGTATGCTCCTACACCCCACTTTTGTGTGGGTGCTGGGGATCCAAACTCATGCTTGTACAGAAAGCACTTTACACACCGAGCTATCTCCCCTACAGTTATTTTTAATTTTTTTATTTAAAAGTATTTAATTTATGGCATATACTCACACAGAGTATATGCCACACGTGTACAAGTACCTATGGAGATCAGAAGATGGTGTTGTATCCTCTGGAGCTAGAATTCCACTAGGCATTGAATTCAGGTCCTCCAGAAGAGGTGTCAGGAAAGAAGTGAACACGTGTTTCTTCCTTAGCGGTGGTTTGTGTGTGAAGTGTTCTCCATTGCCTCTCTCCATTAGAGACCATTGAACACTTCTTGTCTCTGACCTGTTTGGGAAGGTGGAGCCTTTAGGAAGTGGAACCTCCCTGAAGGAAGCGGGTCACTAGGGGGAGGGGTCTTGACCGTTTATAGCTTAGCCCCACTTCCTGTCCATGCTCTGCTTCCTGGGTGTGGATGCAATGTGACCAGCTAGCGTCTTGTTTCTGCTGCCATGCCTTGCCTGCCAGCTG
The DNA here is from genome assembly GCF_003668045.3 of Cricetulus griseus. Taxonomy (NCBI): domain Eukaryota; kingdom Metazoa; phylum Chordata; class Mammalia; order Rodentia; family Cricetidae; genus Cricetulus; species Cricetulus griseus. The sequence continues at coordinate 14,969,880 of NC_048601.1, forward strand.
CCATGTCTTCCTTGCTGTGGTAGGCAGAAGCTGCAAGCCAAAATCAGTCTTTTCTCCTCTAAGTTGTTTTTACTGGGGTAGGTATTTTATCAAAGCAACAACAACAAAGTCACTAAGACATTCATTTTGGGCTTAAAAATCATTTTTTTTCCAAAGTCCAAGCTTGAGCGCCAAATATTGATTTGGTGGCTGCCAGACAGAATGTGTGCATTGTACTAATCTTCACTGAGTGCATTTCATAAAGTCAAATTGGATTTAAAAGAGTTATCCAAAATATTTTGAATTGGCTTAGGTCTGATCATATGGCCACTATTGGAAAAGGCTCTTCTTGAGTAATACATCATCACATTGTTTGGTAATAAAAATAGTTATCAAAGCCAAATGTAGGGTGTGCGAAGCCCTGGGAAAGAATCAGAGAGAGGAAGATCCTGCCCCCCTATGTGCCATCAGGAACTAAAATACTGTGGACCTTCTCTCCCAAGTTGTGATTTAGAGTGGCTATTGGTTGACAGCTAAGTAGAAAATCATCATTAAGAGCCAGGCACAGCGGTGCACACTTGTGACCTCAGCAGTCAGAAGGTAAGACTGGCAGACTGCTGTGAGTTTGAGGACATTCCATGCTGTATAGTGAGACATTGCCTCAAACAAACAAACAAACAAAAAAATCGAAACAGTATATGTATATCTTAAATACATTTTTTTGCTAAAACATTTGCATAAAATTTTCATGTAGGGTAAAAGTTTTTAAATATCTTAAACTATGTCTGGTGGTGCATACCTGTAGTCCCAGTACTTGGGGAGTGGAGGCAGGAGGAGCAGGAGGAGTTCAGGTCACGTTCACCTACATAAAGAGCTTGAGGCCAGACTGGGTTGCATAAGACCCTGCCTCAAAATAAATAAATAAATAAACAAATAAATAAATATTGTTCATCATATGTCTAAGGATTATAGTTGAAACATCTTTTTACAAACAAGACCCATAATTCCTATGGTCTATAATTTCTAACTTCAGTTTCTTTAAACAAAATCAATGACTCAAGAGCAAACAGCAAATTTAGCGCAGAGTTTTAGACTTTATATATATGGTTTTTCTCCTCCCCCCCCTCCTCTTTTCTTGGTGCTAATAGATCATACCCAGGGTCTTGCATATGCTAGGTGCTTGCCAACCTCCAACAACGAAATCAGCAACTCCATCTACTACTTCCTCAGTCTCGACACACTGTTGTAGAGTATTAATCTCAGTTTTCTATGAAACCACAACCCTCTCTCTTTTAATACTGTTTCCTCAGTTTATTCAACACCAAGTTAATTTTGATAATTAAAACGACAAGTACAACAGGTAGGAACCAATCTGGGAATGGACAAGGCTGCTGCATAGACCTAGAACATGCTGGAAGGGTGGGGCTGCTCTGGTCTTGCTTGTTGGAGAGCTGCCTGCCAGCTGCTTCCACAAGTGGGTGTGCACCCATACACTGTGTGTAGACACACCTCTGAGCTTGTGAGTATGCTCCTGTCACGTGACTTTTTCCTAGAGATGTGGATAGATAAGGTACTGTAGAGTCCGAAGAGATTCCACCCGAGGTTGGGCTGGTGAACTGCTAAGTTTACTGGGGCTACTTACAGGAACATGAACCAACTCAAAGTAGCCACCACAAAAATCCCCACATAAGCGCCTGTGACAGCTCATCAGAGAGTCTCTGCTTTTTGGTGTCTACTACCTTATTGAGAGGCCTTGTTAAACTTTGGAACTTTGGGGAATTTCTGAGCCTTTTGGGTTGGTTTCCTTCCGGGGTCTTGTGGGCTCCCCTCATCCCTCTGGGAGGAGTGTTCAGTTCAGGGGAAATCACTGTACAACTCCATAGTTGTGAGCTTATTTCAAAAGGAAAGAAGAACCATGCATCAATCTACAGAGGGAGGAAGAGGCAGACACCAGTCTAGAGACTGCTAGAAGGACTTTTCAAGGAGCCACCAAATGGCAGCAGAGCCTGTGAAGGGATTACAGCTAGCTCATATCATTGGGAGTCTCACTGAGTGAAGACAAGGCATTTCTCTAGCGCGGGGCTTGAGAGGGAGACAGGGTCTGGATTCTGGCCCCACTCATTCCTCTGAGAGATTGCCACCTGACTATTTTGCATGACCCACAGGGGCAACCCTGGCCCCTGGACAGGGAGGAAGAGGAAGCTGTCTCTACTGAGACATGAAAAAGATGGAGCTGAGAAGCAGGAAGGAAGCAAGAGTTGACCTGTTGTCCTGGAGGAACTTCCTGTTTCCAGATGTTCATGTGTTCCAGAGTTCTTGAAAACAGATGCAGACCGCCTTGCCCATCCAGGAGCAGACTGTCCCTTAGCGAAGAGGCCAGGGTAGTCACCGTTCACTTCGTTCACTGCTCCCGGGCTGTTTCATCCTCACCAATCAAACCTTCATTCAGAGCTCTCTGTCCTGACATTGGCTCTTGCCTCTTTCAAAAATGTCCCTACTTATTGGATGATACTTTTACAGACATAAATGTCATGAATTTGTTATGAGAACAGTACGGTGTGTGTGTGTGTGTGTGTGTGTGTGTGTGTGTGTGTGTGTGTGTTGCATTCTCGTATGCAAAGAGTTAATGAAGCAACACACACTCATGGCCGATGAAAAGAGCAGAGCAGGTCTCTGAAAGTGAAAGGGGAAGGACCCAAGGCAGAAAGCTCTGGAATGCCAACATAACCTTCTGTTTTGCAGTCTTTATCATCAGCTACGCCTGGGAAAGAGAGTTTGATTTTCAAGCTGGCATTTTTATTTATTGCTTTTCAGATTGTATCTTTTCTTTGCTTTGTGGAATCAAAGCTTATCCTTTGAGCTCTATGATGCCATTGCGATTTGCAGCGAGCCTTGAAGAGTTTTTAGAAACATAAACAACAGTAACATGAACTGCTAATTACAAAGTGGTTCGTTAATTGAGCTGTAAGTGGCACACTGAAAGACAAGGATCTATCTTTCTTTATTCCTTTCCTTCTTAGTCCTTTGCCCACCCTGGCCTGGAATTTACTATATAACCCAGGCTAACCTTGGACTCCAGGCAATCCTCCTCCCTCAGCTTCTTTTGGGATTTTTCCTTCCATTGGTGTCTGTACCTTGAAGCAGTGCTAAGGCACACTCTAATGGAGTTCACTGCCATCGCCTATGTGGCCATTGGTGTTAGCCAGCTGTCTGCCACTGGGATCAAATAGCTGATAAAATCAGCTTATAGGGAGGACAGATTGATTCTGGCTCACGCTGTCTCAGGTTCAAGTTCGTGGACACATGGTCCTGTTGCCTGTGGTGAGGGAGAACCTCACAGTGGGAAAACATGGAAAAGGAGACCATTCACCTCCTGATGGCCCAGAAGCAAAATCAGAGGGAATGAGGAAGGGGTCAGAGTCCCAGCATCCCCTCCGAGCGCCCACTTGGCTACCTAACCTCTTCCTTATAAACCTCGCCTCCTAACCAGGCTATTACTTCCCAATACCACCACGGGCTGATGACCAAGCCTTTAGCTTCTGGGCCTTTGGGGTCCTTTAAGATGCAAGACTGTGCAGGGTTTACCTGCCTCAAGCCACTTCCTTGAATGTGTTCATGGGGGTTCTGACAGCTCTAAAAGTGAGTGGCACCTTCCAAACATTGACTCCATTCAAAACAAATAGACAATGTTTTGTTCTGTTCAAAAGCTTTCTAGATTCTTTTTCAATGCCAAAGACTAGGGCCAATCATCTTCCTCTTCCTCTTTAGCTCAGGATTAAACTGTTTGGAACCCACCTAGTGGCTTGCTCAGTGTCCCCCACGGTTTACTGGTCTCCAGCAAATGAGGATCTGGGCACCAAAGCAAAATGTGTTAAAAACCGCAGATGGGGCTGGCAGGTTGACCAGCTCTTGCTGCCAAGCCTGGCCACCTGAGTTTAGTCCCCAGAACCCACTTGGTGGTAGGAGAAAACCAAGTCCTGCAAGTTGTCCTCTGATGTCCACATTGGCATGGTGACATGCACACTTGCTTCCTTTCCTTCCCTGACTCAAGCAAATAAATAAATGGGAAAAAGAGATGGAAGACCCCCACCTTATACTCCTGACTAAAGAAGTCTGGGGAGAGATTCAGAGTTTGCATTGTCAACCAATTCCCCCGTGATGCTGACGGTTGGAGTCTGAGGACAACACTGTGGGAATCAGTCCAGGTCTGTTGAGGAAATGAAGGCTTACAGAACCAAAGTGTTTCTTCCAAAGTAACCCAGCCCAGTGCCAAGACAAGCACCCCATCTTCTGACCTTCACGTGCTAACTGCACACCTGTCCTATTGTTTCTCATAAAGCTTGCCACTGTCTACAGGACGCTCTGTGTTCTTTTGGCTCTGGGCAGAATCTCAAATGTTATTCTGCTGTTTCCTCCGTGTATCAAGACAGTAGCCTTACATAGTAAGTCACTGTTATACTGGACTTCGAGGCCCCAGATCTTCTCAGGAAAAAGAGCCTTGGCCACCGTCTGCCTGTTTTTTATTTCTAGAAAAGTGCTTGTTTAGGCTGTAGATAGCTACATGTTCAAGACATCCCTCGGTTTGCATTTGGGTTGGGTAGAAAGGATGATAAAAATTTCCTTTTACTCTCTTAGCTAGGGTTTCTATCGCTGTGATAAACACCATGACCAAAAGCAATATGGGGAGGAAAAGGTTTATTTGGTTTATATTTTCATGTCATAATTCATCAGAAAATCAGGACAGGAACTCCAGCAGAGTAGGACCCTGGATGCAGGAGCTGATGCAGAGGCCATGGAAGGGTGTTGCCTACTGTCTTGCTCCTCATAGCTTGCTCAGCCTACTTTCTTATAGAATCCAGGACCACTAGCCCAGGGTCATCCCCACCCACCAGGAGCTGGGCCCTTCATTTTTATTTACTAATTAGTAAAATGCTCTACAGACTTGCCTGCCAAAGGCCAATCTTATGGAGGCATGTTTCTTAAATGAAATCCCTTCCCTCAAATGACTCTAGCTTGTGTCAAGTAGACATATGGGTTTTTCTTAGAACTCTGAAGATTAAACTGACAAAAATCAGTACGACAAGAGAAAATACCATTTAATAATATACTTAACAAGACTTTTTCAAAAAAAGGAGATTCGAAGAGGCAGTAGCCAGATTATTAAGAATGATTAAGAATTGTATATTGTCGCCGGGCGTTGGTGGCGCATGCCTTTAATCCCAGCACTCGGGAGGCAGAGGCAGGTGGATCTCTGTGAGTTCGAGGCCAGCCTGGTCTCCAGAGCGAGTGCCAGGATAGGCTCCAAAGCTGCACAGAGAAACCCTGTCTCAAAAAACCAAAAAAAAAAAAAAATTGTATATTGTCTTGGTCCATTTTCTTCTTTGTCATGTAGCCCAGGATGGCCTTGAACTCAAAATATTCCTGCCTCCACTTCCCAAGTGCTGGGATTACAGGCATATGCCATCATACCCACCTCTTGGTCCACCTTTATTGATACAAGATAGCCACGATTACTTGATTAAGTAATGTGGTTCATTTGTCTTATGACTCTGGTCCCTAAAGTGTTCAAACATTATAATATTGACCCCTTGATAGGGTCTCCTCGCTGTACCACAACATGGAAGAGAGGCAAAGAGTGTTATCAGCTATGTGCAGGGGTCAGCTATGGGGTGACGCGTTCTGCTGATCACTTGCGAATTCTTAAATTAGTTTTAGCACAAATGAATCCACATACAAAGGACACCTGCTTTAGGATAACATATTCTGGAACCCTTCACCACTACCTGACACCCCTTTCCTTGAAATTTTCTCTCTCCCTTCCAAAAAGTTCCATTGCCAAGAGTTAAGTTGGAGCTGGGATGGCAGCCAAGCATGCAGTCCCAGAAACCTGGAATGTGGAGGCAGTTGGAAGGATCAGAAGTTCAAGGTCACCCTCAGCTATGTATTGATGGGCTACACAGGACCTTATCTTAAAACAAAACAAAACAAATAATAACAACAACAAAAACAGGCAGCCAGGTGACTCATGAGGTAAAGTGTTTGCTGCCAAGATTGATGGCCTGAGTTGGATCCTTGGACCCACTTCGTGGAAGCAGAGAACCAGTTCCTGAAAGTTGTCCTTTGGCCTCCCCATGGCACTCTGTGATGTTCATGCATCCACTCACATGTACACGGGTCTACCAATAAATGAAGGAATGCAATAAAAGTTCAAACTAACAAACAAAAAGAGCTGAGTTGGTATTTGCAAAGAGAGAGAGGGAGAAAGCTTGAGGTTAATTGTTATATGGAATGAGATCCTCAAAGGGGCAAAAACAAAGGCCAGAATAAAGATGATTAGGCAGAAAAGGTCAAATGTGAGCACCTTGCTCCTCTTATTGAATCAGTCCCTGGCAGCTGGACACCAAAACAGCAGTGTCTCATTCAGCAGACGGTTTCTCAGTGGACACCCACTATGCTGGGTGCTTCATGGTGCCAGCAGTCAAGACATGAGGGACCTTTCTGGTTCTTTTTTGTTTTTTGTTTTGTTTTGTTTTGTTTTGTTTTGAGAGACAGAGTTTCTCTGGGGCTTTGGAGGTTGTCCTGGAATTCACTTTGTAGACCTGGCTAGCCTCGGACTCATGGAGATCCGCCTGCCTCTGCCTCCAGAGTGCTGGGATTAAAGGCTTATGCCGCCGACACTCAACAAACAGAAGGAACCTTTCTATGGTCTCTCTCTCTCTCTCTCTCTCTCTCTCTCTCTCTCTCTCTCTCTCTCTCTCTCTCTCTCTCACACACACACACACAGAGAGAGAGAGAGAGAGAGAGAGAGAGAGAGAGAGAGAGAGAGAGAGAGAGCTAGTGGCTAGAACAAATTGTAAATCCAGTTTTTGAAACCAGAGTGCATGAATCAGATGATTTACAGACATTGGAACAAAGGATCTTCAGAAGGGGGACCCAGGTCAGGGCGTGACAAGCCAACAGATTTCCTGGTTTGTAGTTCACCTTCATGGTTATTTTTCGGGCAGAGTACAGAAGGGTCCAGTTTCTTCTTGCCATTTTTTTTTTTTGGTACCAATACATAACTAGGCAATCAGGTTTTTGTTTTCAGACATGCCAAATCAGGAAGATGAGAGAAAATTTGCAAATACCACTTACTGGGGAAAAAAAGAAAGAAAAAGAGAAAATGGCAGGATTGAATCTACAAGGATTTTTTTTTTTTTAAACAAACGTGTTTAGATTTTAACAAACACACAAGTATGCTATTGTTTCACATGGTAACTGGGCTGGCTGGTTTTACATCAGCTTGATACAAGTTAGAGTCAATTTGGACAAGGGAACCTCATTTAATAGAATGCTACCATTAGACTGACCGGTGGGACATTGACTGTGGGGCGTTTACTTGATTGATGATTGAAGCAGGAAAAGCTCAGCACGTTGTGGGCAGTGCCACCCCTAGGCTGGCGGTCCTAGAAGCTATAGGAAAGCAAGCTGAGCAAGGCCATGATGAGTAAGCCAGTAAGCGGCACTCCTCCATGGCCTCTGCTTCAGTCTCTGCTTTGACTTTCTTTGATGAGATAGTGTGTCCTGAAAGTTGTAAGGGGAAATAAACCCTTTTCTTCTACAAGTTGATTTTGGTCATGGTATTTTAGCACAGCCGTAGATACCCTAACTAAAACAGAAATATAGAATAAGACATAGATAGAAATGCCACTTCTGCCAGAGATACAGAAAACCTGTATTTTCTTGACTTTATTATTGACACATAAATACAAAAATAGTCATTGACAAATTGGTGAGTTTTGTTTTTCCGTTTTTTTAATTTTACAAAGCAGGGTCTTGCTATGTTGCTCTGGCTGGCCTTGAAATCAGGTGCCTCAGACTTCCAAGCGCTGCTATTACAGGGGTGAGACACCAAGTTATATTCTTTTTAAAATTCTTGGGATTTTAAAAGCATTTATTTATTTGTGTGCGGAGAGAGAGAGAGAGAGAACACTTGCACGTACATGTATATGTGTGGGTGTATGTGCCATAGCATTCATATGAAGGTCAAAGAAAACAAATTAATGTAGGGAAAATTTGTCTTCAGGAACACAAGCTCACAAATAATGACATGGAGACATATCAAACCACAACAAACCAACTTTGGGGGTTATTCTCTCGTTTCACCACATGGGTCCCAGAGATGAGCTCTGCTGTCAGACTGCAGCAAGCACTTTTAATGGCAGAGCTATCTTCCCAGTCAGCCCCTTTGGGACTGTTAATAAAGCAACAGCAGCAGCAGCAGCAGCAGTGGCCAGTGGAAGAGGATAAGGAGTATGTTATCAACTTCCTGTAAGTGATAAATAGCTTAAGAGAAAAGTGGATACAGGTTCCTCGCATGTGGGAAAGAAGGCATTAAAGACGTAACACTGTTCAAATAAGAAGGCCATAAGAGCTAACTATTCTTGCAGTTGCTTTTTTCATTGCTGTGATTAAATGCTTCACAAGAGCAGCTTGAGGAAGAGTTCATTTTGCTCACGGATAAGGTACATCCACCAAAGCAGGGAAGGCTGGAGTGTGACATGGCTGGTCACATTGCCCCTGCTGTCGAGAGGGAGAGTGATCAATGCCGATACTCAGCTCACTTGCAACTTTTCATTCCATCTCAGACTCAGAATTGTACCTCGTATTTGGGATGGATCTTTCCATGTCAATTAACCAAATTTAGATTTGTCTCCCGGATGATCTAGAACCTGTTAATAGTTATAGCTGCCCCCACAATCCTCATCAGTTGATTTGGAGGCAGATTTATGAATCCATCAGTTTCTACCTTGGACTTTAGAAAGCTTCCTCCTGTGGCGTGGTGCATTGGATGCTCGTTCATCGACATGTTTGTGAGGGTCTTTCTCATGAATCAGAGTGAAGATAAGGTGTGCTCATTGAAGCTGCTTGCTACCGCTTTCTGAGAGGAATCAGAGTAAGACAATATCTGTCATGAGTGATAGAGGACTTAAAAATAGCCACAATTAGAATCCAAAGAGAGTTCATTACAGCACAATTAACAAGGAAAATTGGTTATTTCTGTGACATAAGCCATCTTAAAATAGTAGCTCTACTCGCTAGTGATAACGTTACAGCAGGGCAGATCATGGGTAGGAAAGATTGAGACATTAATTTCAAGCTCACCTGTATTAATAGCATGTATTTGTTCAGATGTGATGGGAAAATTAAGCACCACTTTTTGTTGTGCTGGTGGTGTTCTTTAGAAAGGGCTTTGTCAAACAGGCTTGAACTTATATCCATTATCCTCCTGTCCCAGTCTTATTGGTGCTTGGATTATAGACAGAATTGTGTCCCCTTTCCTGGTAGGCATCACTTTTGAGTTGACAGTTCATCCCTCCTAAGTTAGCATATCAAATGCCTAGTTGGTTTAATATTTGTTTTCCAAGGTGAAAGAGCAAACTCATTAAGATTTTTCAGTTCTCTAGGGACTCCCAAAATTAGTTCCAAGTTTAAAAAGAGAGTTGAGCCCACCCCTGACACTGCCTGGAGCACCAAGACCCAGAGACTGGATGGCCCAGGACCTAGGATAGAACCAAACATAACTGGAGGGAAAAATGTCAGTATAATGATGCCTAATGATATTCAGTTATACTTATAGATCAGAGAGGCTTCATCCAGAAACTGGTGGAAATAGATGCAGACGGACAGTCAAACATTAGGTAAGACAGATTGTAGGAGCCGGAGGGGTCAAGGACATCACAAGAAAATCCACAGAGTCAACTAACCTGGGCTCATAGGAGCTCACAGAGACTGAACCAACAACCAGGGAGCTTACACAGGACTGACCTAGGCCCTCTGCATATATATGACAGTTGTGTAGCTTGACCTGTGGAACTCCTAACAGTGGGAGCAGGGACTGTCTCTGACACTTTTACTGGCTTTTGGGATCCTACTCCTCATATTGGGTTGCCTTGGCCAGCCTTTATACAAGGTAAGGTGCCTTAGTCTTACTGCAATCTGATATGCCATGTTTTGTTGATATCATGGGAGGCCTGACCTCTTCAGAACAGAAATGGAGGAGTGGAGGGGGTTGGGAGAGGCAGGGAGGAGGTGTGGGGGGAGGACTAGGAGGAGAGGAGGGAAAACTGTGGTCAGGATGTAAAATAAATAAGTAAACAAAGAAGAGAGAGAGAGAGAGAGAGAGAGAGAGAGAGAGAGAGAGAGAGAGAGAGAGAGAGAGGTCTTGCCAGGCAATAGGTGTGCTAAGGCAGAAAGATGGTCATAAATTCAAGGTCAACCTGGGCTACTGAGTGAAATCCTATCTCAAAGCACCAATAGGTAGGGCCTGGAATGTAGGTCACTTGGTGGATGCTTGCATAACACACATGAAGCTCTGGGTTTGACACTCAGTGCCACATAAACTGGACGTAGAGACTCATGCCTGTGATCCCAGAACAGGAAGTAGAGGCAAAAGGAGCAGAAATTCAATGCCATTGTTGAGCACACAACAAGTTAGAAGCAAGCCTGGGATATGTAAGACGCTGTCTCTAAACAACTAAAGTAAAGAAAGAAATTAAAGTTTTCAGATTTGATTTGAGGAAGCTTAGTTAGAAATGACATAATGTTTGGATGCTTGCTTTGCAAAGATAATTGGTCATTATATAATGATACTTACTTATCTATTGACCAGAATGGCAGTAATGGCTTTTAAAGGTAATATGTTGTAATACAAAATTAAATAATGAATAAATAAAGTGTAAGGTTTCTGATACTATGACAAAATACTCAAGTTAAATCACAAGGAGGAAAGATTTCCTCTGGCTTCTGGCTTCATGTTTCAGTCCTTGGTCATATGGACCTCTTTCTTTGGGCTTATGGTAAGAGAAGGTTATTCACCCTATGGCAGCCAGGAAGCAGGGGAAGGGTGGGATCTGAACACCAGTCCTAGGTACTCCTCCCACTAGGCTCCACACTAGGGTTCTACTAGGTCCTCAGCAGCACCACAGGCCTGTAGCACGTGGCCCTTTGCAAAGCATTTGCGATTCAAACCATAGCCTTACTTCTTTTTATACTGCTCTTCCAGAGGACCTGAATTTGGTTCCTGGCACCCACACCAGGATGCTCACAACTGCCTGCAACTCTAGTTCCAGAGGTTCTCATGCCTTCCTCTGGCCTTTGTGGGCAACTATGCATGTGCACAGGATCTCACAAGAACACACACACACACACACACACACACACACACACACACACACACACACACACAAAGTAAATAAATCGATAAAGATAACATTAAACTCTTTAGGATGCTGTGTCTAACATGGAGTACTTACTTGTGCAAGCAGGACAGGAGGAAGTAAATGTTGGAGGGCCTACTTAAAGGGAGGTGAGATTGTAGAGCATAGAGAAAGAGAAAGACAGGAGTACTGTGAGTGGAAAAGCTTAGGCAGGCCAGGGGAAGCTGAGTTCTCATGGCTAACTAAACTGACATAGCAGGTACATAGCTTTCTAAGAACCTATGCTTGCACTGGTCCACATAAGCAGTTCCCAGCCTTAATCACAGAGCCTTCCCTTACAAGGTGCAGTGGTAAAGGCAGAGATTTTGGCTTCCCAGATGTAGGCCTAGCCTTAGGAAAGTCAGTTATCTCCTCCTGAAGGCTCAGGGAATATTTTAGCAGAGGGTGGGAAGTCTTTAAAGTCGAGACATTAGGGTGAAGGGCTACGGAATGTAATTCTTCATAGACTCAATACAGCTATGGTAACCATCAGCTCATATCAACTGTGATTGCCTGCTCTGGGCCCTCAAGACCAGCTCTAGCAACAGTGAAGGAAGGGGTGGGGCTGTGAACTACCAGCTATTGAGTGAGAGAGCATGAATCATTCATTGCCTTTAGTTATGGAGCCTCTGCAGAGCCCACCAGGCTCCTGTGGGTAGCTCTAAACTCACAGTCACACAGATGTCCCTGTTAATCTTGGTGGGTCACAAAACAAAATGAAACAGCATAAACTTGAGAGAGAGATTTATGGGGAAGGGAGAGAGTGGGCAGAGTTGGGAGAGTGGTGAAAGGCGAGAGTGATCAGTATGCAAAATCTGCATCTGTAAAATTATCATAAAATAATCAAAATCCAATTCATTAATTAATTAAAATAAAGTAAAATAGAAAGCAAAAACCTTTATGAGCACAAGAAGTAAGAAAACTCTAGTGTCCCTCAGGAGTGACATGCCGTCAGATTCAGATCCACTGATCTGAGCGACCTGGTGGCTGTGCTGGGATGGGACTGTTTCCAGCACAAACAAGGCTACAAGGGCAGAGGCAACAAAGGCCCCTTATGGGCTGCAGCTCCTTGTTAAGGCAAACTCCTGTGACAGCTGAAACTAGCAGACAAAGAAAATGCTACCTGAGCACTCTGTATCATGGGTGCCTCGCCTGCCCGCTCACCACCTGATGCATGACAACCCACGCCCTCTCAGCCAGCAGAAACTAGACTGCTTCCAAGAGACAGTGATGGTCACAGAGCCAGACTGTTAAAACAAAAGTGTATGTGTGTGTGTGTGTGTGTGTGTGCGTGCGTGTGCGTGTGTGTGCGTGTGTGTGTGTGTGTGTGTGTGTGCGTGTGTGTGTTTTAATCAGTGCCCTACAGCAAAGACAGTCTGAACAGAAATGTCATGGTCCTATGTATGAAAAAGCCAGTTTGTGAGGTTGGCTTCAACAGGCTTTGGACTATACCTGCATTCCGGCCCATGATTATTCTGATCATGATTTTAAAAAGTGGTAGAGAAAACAGGAGCCTTCTGGGAGTCCAAGGACCAGTGCTCAGTGAACACTCCACCACCACATCTTGGAGTCACAACAACTGAGTCTTACAAACAGTTTTGTCCTAATGGGATTTGGAGGGGAAATACACAGCTTGCGTACCCACCTGGACCCTCCAGACAGAAATCCAGGACTCTGGCTGCTGTAAGGACGTGTGCCTTTTGCTGCCTTGGCCTGCAGACCTGGATGTCAACTTGAGCCTCCACAGCAGATAAGATGTCCCAGCTGTCCCTTAGCAGGTCCTGCTCTACCTTCCTAGGTGCTCCAACCTGGACTCTGGAAACTAAATTAACAAAGACGGACTAAGAGAGTAACTTAGTGCTCACAGGAGTTTCCAAGAAATGAGAAGGAAGGAGGTTTGTACATCATCGTAAGCTAAACAAGGGTCAAGTGACTTCAGGCCTCTGGAGACCAGTACTGGGGTGGAGATGGAAGAGAACCTGTGGCTAGTGGGGTTGTATTGATATGCGCACAGGGCCTCCAAGGTCAAGTGAGTTGTCTGCAGGAGCATCTCTCTTTCTTTTCAGATGCAATGTCCCATATGCCACCTCCTTTTAGAAGGAGGGATTAATACTCCATTTCTCCGTATCTAGGCAGTAAGGACATTCCTCCCAACTACCTCTTACTCTCTGCTGGTTGTTAATTGTCATTAATGATCCATGTAGTAAAGACACAAATTTCTAGTTAGCATATTCTGGTATTGTGCTAGACATGGCTCCTCTGTGGTCATGACCCTGAGAGAACATTATTCTGGTATTGTGCTAGACATGGCTCCTCTGTGGTCATTACCCTGACAGAACATTATTCTGGTATTGTATTAGACATGACCCCTCTGTGGTCACGTGTCTGACAGAGTATTGTTCTGGTATTGTGTTAGACATGGCTCCTCTGTGGCCATGTGCCTGACAGAGAATTCCAGCAAGGAAGAGACTTCTTTTAGTGCATGATTTCAGAGGTTTCAGTCTACAGCTCAGGAGCTCCCTTGTTTCTGAGTTGTGGTGAGGCTGAGAACCCTGGAAAGGAGACAGGAAGAGGCAAGGCTGGAGGCTGGGGATGTGGCTTTCTGGTTAAGAGCACAGTGCTCTTTCAGATGACCTGAATTCGATTCCCAGAACCTACACTGGCTGGTTTACAGTAACTTGTAACTCCAGCTCCAGGGGAATCCATCGCCTCTGGCTTTCCAGGGCACCTGTACTCAAGGGCCCATGCATCCTACCCCCAAATTCACACACAGTTAAAAAGTAAAAGTAAATCTTTAAAAAAAGAAAAAGGAGGAGGGTGGAGGGAGAAGAAGAAAAACTAGGGCTGCTTAGTTGGCTGAGTGTGTAAAAGTCTTCTAACCCTAACACACGCTCACACACACACACACACACACACACACACACACATGCAAAGACAGTATTTTAAAAAAAAAAAAAAGAAGGAAGAAGAGTTGGTTGTTCCCTGGTGGTCAGAAGGGAGGCAGGAAGGGACCCAGGACAAGATACAGACCCCAAGGACATGATCCCAGTACTTCTTCCAGTGAGGAGGTTCTACCTCCTGAGATTTCCAGCTGGGAAACATTAATCACCATTCAGCCATTTTTTTTTTGGCGGCAGCGGCGGGGGTGGGGGGGCACTTTATATCCAAACTGTAGTAGGTTTGGTTCAATTTCAGCATGAATCCCCTTTCACCTTTAAGTTTTGGAGGTTTATTCTTTTAGTGAATATTTTCATTTCCTTTCATTAGTAACTTCTCAGGCATCCCTGAGAAACTACCTCTTCTCTCCATTAAAAAAGATTTATTTTATTTTTATTTATGTATATGTATGTGCAGATGCCCTGAGAGGTCAAAAGAGGGGGCAAGATCTCATGTAGCTAGGATTACAGGCAGTTGTGAGCTTCCCTGATGTCGGTGGGTGCTGGGAAGTGAACTTAGGTCCTCTGGGAGAGCAGCAAGTGCCCTTAATCTCTGAGCCATTTCTCTAGACCCTCTATAAAAGAAGAAAAAAACCCTGTATTTATTTGTGTATTTATTTGTGTGGGTAAGGGGCAACACACTCATGCATGCAGAGGCCAGAAGAGGGAACCCTGTGTTCTGTATTCCTCTTCACCCACTCCTTTGAGGCAGGGTCTCTCCCTGAACCAGGGGCTTGAGTGCATTTTCTCAGCTAGGCTGGAAATCAGAAGCCCCCCGCCCCCGTAATGGTCCTGTCTTTGTCTCACTCTGAGATACAGGTAAAGATAACTGGGATGCCTGGCCCATTACCTAGTGTCCTCATGATTGTTCTTCACCCAGAAACTGGTGGGAGCAGATGCAGAGACCCACAGCCAAACGCTAGGTGGAGCCAAGGGAACCCCACAGAAGCGGGGCGGGGGTAGGGTTGCAGGAGCCAGAGGGGTCTGAGGAGACCACAAGAACAAGGGCCATAGAATCAACCAAGAAGGGCTCACAGGGGTTCACAGAGACGAAGTGACAAACATAGACTCTCTATGGGGCTAAGCTAAATCCTCTGCATACATGTTATGGTTGTGTAGCTGGGTGTTCTTGTGGGACTCCTAACAGTGGGAGTAGGGGGGTGTTTCTGACTCCTGCCTGCTCTTGGGACCTTTATGCTACAATTGGGTTGCCTTGTGCAGCCTTGATATGAGGGTTTGTGCATCTTGGTATTGGGTGATTGATATCCTGTGAGGCCTGCTCTTTTTTTTGTTTGTTTTTTTTTAAGGGAACTTGAGGAGGAGTGGATCTGGGGGAGAGGGCAGGTGGGGAGGAGAGGGCTGGGAACAGTGGAGGAGGGGAAAATGTGGCCGGTATGTAATGTAAAAGAGAAGGAAAAAAATAAAAATGTGGGAAAAAAAAAAGTAACCACCGATCATCTCTCCAGCCCCCCCCACACACCACCACATCGCCCCCAAGATAAATAAATCTGAAGAAAAAAAAACTACTCGTGATTTCTTGATCCGTTTTCATTTTACAGTTTATTCTTGCCAGCGTCGCTCGGAGGTCCCCATGGTCTCTCTCTAGGAGCAGCAACTTTCAGGGCTTGATTCTGTCTCCTCATCTGACCTTAGCTCTTCTCATGTGCTTTTCTCGTTTGCTCTTATTACACGCAACCCCTCTCTTCCTTCCGTTTCCTCTCATTAATAACTTCCACCGGAGTCTCCCGAGTCAGCCTCTAAATCACCCGCCCAGTTCTATCACCTTTGCCTTTTCCTGCTCTCCACATATTTCCTCAGAGTGTATGCTTATGTTCCGAATTCATTTCCTTTGCTAAGTTAATCTCCCCATTTAAGGAGAAAGGTATGAGCCGAGGAAGGACCAGCCTTAGGTGAGACACAGCAGAGAGGGGCAAGTCCCCTGGCTCTCTTGGTGTCTCGTTCTTATCTGTGAAAATGATCAGGGCGGTCCGGCACAGGTTGGAAACTCAAAGCCAGAGTCCAGGCAGGTTAGGCGAACGTATCCAAGCTGGCCAGCCAGGGACTGTGGGAAAATGTGAGCACAAAGCAGTATTCAAAGAGAGCATTACCCCTGCTCGGCTCTGGTTACTG
Source organism: Cricetulus griseus (assembly GCF_003668045.3). Taxonomy (NCBI): domain Eukaryota; kingdom Metazoa; phylum Chordata; class Mammalia; order Rodentia; family Cricetidae; genus Cricetulus; species Cricetulus griseus. The sequence continues at coordinate 14,986,162 of NC_048601.1, forward strand.
CCACAGGGACGTGTCGGTCACCCAGGGCAGACAGACAGTCCAAATTTCAGTGGTTATCAAGAAGCTGATTAAAAGAAAGAAAGAAAGAAAATGTGACACAGGGAGGACAAAACGGCCACAGAGAGAAAGGACAGACGCCTGCTCCATCCTGACTTTCAGTTGAAAGCCCCGGGGAAAATGATAGCTGACAGTAGTAACATATGCCTGTTACCCAGCGGGGGGGGGGGGGTGCGCTAAGGCAAGGGGGTTGTGAGTTCAAGGCCAGTCTGGACTACATGGCGTGACTCAGCCTCTAAAATAAAACAAAATAAGTGAAGTCTTCTAATTTCAAAGGTTGACCAAATTATGAGTCAAACAAAATGCATGTCACCTGTGGGTCCAATTTGATCCCGAGCTATACTGTTTGTGGAAGCTAGATGAGATGGTGTGTGTGTGTGTGTGTATGTGAGTGTGAGTGTGTGAGTGTATGCGAGTGTGTATGTGTGTATGTGAGTGTGTGTGTAAGTGTGTGTATGTGTGTGTATGTGTGTATGTGAGTGTGTGTGTATGTGAGTGTGAGTGTATGCGAGTGTGTATGTGTGTATGTTTGTGTGCACGAGTGTATGCAAGCGTGTATGTGTGTGTGAGTGTATGTGAGTATGTATGTGTGTGTATGTGTGTATGTGTGCATGTGTGTGTGTATGTGTGTATATGTGTTGTGAGTGTATGCGAGTGTATACGTGTGCACGAGTGTTTGTGTGTGTGTGAGTGTGATGTATGTGCACATGTGTCCTGCTTAGAGGCCAGAGTAGGACATCAGGGACCCTGCTCTGCCACTCTGTGCCTTACTCCTTTGAGACAGGATCTCTCACTAAACCTGGAGCTAGGCCCAAACTTCGGTGATCCATTTGTCTCTGTCCTCACGCTGCTTCGGTTACAGGTGCATGTGTGTCAATGCCCAACTTTTCCCCCGGGCGCTGTGGGTCTGACCTTAGTTCTCATCCTTGCGCACCAATTACCCACGGAGTCATTTCTACCACTCCAGGATGGGACTCTTACATAATTTACAAGTCTAACATTTCGTGACCCTTGAGTCCCTGCTAGGAGGAGGTGCACATTCTTTCCCGCCCCCGGCTTGAAGTGCCTGAGTGCTTGGCTCCCAGCCTGATCAACACATCGACTGGGTATGTGTACCTCCTAGCATGGCTGACCCTGGGATGCACGGCTGAGTCTCACAGAGAGGTCATCCCTCCATAGTGGAAAACGTCTCTGCTTCCTTGTTTGGAAGCAATTTCTGTCTTGAATATTGCTATAGCTTGAATCTGCCTTCAGCATGTCTCCCAGAGGGCCGTCTGCTGGGATCCCCACTATGGCAGTGTTGAGGTGGTGGAATCTTCAGAGGTGGGAGGTGGTTGGGGCTGTGAGGGATTAGAAGGGATTAATGCAATTTTGTGGAACTCCTGTTTGTAACCTTGACAGCAAGTTGTTATAAAAAGAACAAGCCCGTCTCCTTCATGTCTCTTTGCTTCCTCTCTGACCATGTAGTCCCCTCCTCCACATCATGACGCCTTCTGCCGAGGTGTGATGCAGCAGGAAGGGCTTCAGTGAAGGCCAAACAAAGGGCCACTCAATCTGGGATGGTCAGCCTCAACCCTTTAATAAAATTCTAGTGTGCAGTATTTTGTTCTAGCAACATAAAATGGGCTAGGACACTTGGATTCTATGTCATTGAGGATCAGAGTTCCGGGCAAAGAAAAGGGTACTAAAGATGAACAATGGATGGAGCTGCTTAAAACGACAAGAAAGTGGTTGGGCAGTGGTGGTGCCTTAAAAAAAAAAAAAAAAAAAAGACAAGAAAGCCAACAATGTGAACAGGCACTTACAAGCAGCTTATGCTAAACCATATTGTTGCCTTACCTGATGACTGAAAGTGGGGTGAAAGCCCTTATTTCTGTCTTTATTTAGTCTGTCTGCCTACCTGTCTCCTGTCTGTCAGTCTGTCTGTCTGTTTCCCTCTTTTGTTTTAGCTCAACTTGGATTCTAGGGACAGCAGAACTCTGCAGGAATGAGCAGCCACGCCCACCCCACAGGAAGGCAATTGTCCATGAGGGTAAGGCAGTACTCTGGAGCAGATGTCATCATCTCCTGAGGACCAGCTTGCCCCCACGAGCACCAAGGGCTTCTTCAGACCATCTTGCAGGACTAGAGCTGGGACAGTGATCAAGGAAACCACAGCTAGCACAGGGCTGCACAACCATGCTTGCCTCTCTCCTCCCTGTCTTCTTATACTGAAGCCCAACGCTTGTGCCTGTACCCCAAAGACAGTTTGGGGGTCGTTAGACTCCTTTATTTGTATGATTTGCACTGTGGCTACACTGAATAAATCATTGTTCATTTCTTTAATTGGTAGATCAGAATGCTGGGACTTTCGGAACCCAGGCTTTTATCTAAAATATCTAGTTACAAGGGTTACCTTTACATCTTACCCTATCCAACATCAAATCTTCTGTACACATTCTGTTTTCTTTTGACTTTATGTATATGGGTGTTTTGCCTGCATGTAGGTCTGTGTACCATGTGTGCAATGCCCACAGTGATCAAAAGAGGGTGTCAGATCTCCTGGAACTAGAGTTACAAATAGTTATGAGCTGCATGTGGGTGCTGGGAGTCGAACCTAGGTCCTCTTCAAGAGCAAGAGCTCTTAGCTACTGAGCCATCTCTCCAATCCCCTGCAGATATTTCTTCCAAAGGAGTTATTCTGGTTGTCCTTACAGGCCAGGCCAGCCTTCCCTGGATCAGAACCTTTTTGTCCAAGTTCCCCTCTTGCATCCATCCAAGAATGATAACATTTTCATTAAAGCCTGATAGGTTTGCTTCTTTGTCATCTTACAATTGACCACTGGTGAGTATTTTCCACTGTTCACTCCAATACCTAAACCTCAAGATTCTTCCTATTTGAGCCTTAAACCATGAAGCAAAGTGAAACCTTCTATCCTCAAGTTGCTTTTCATAAGATATTTTTGTCACAATGGCAAAAGTCTAGTTGTATTATATTTACTATTACATATTATATTTATTATAATGTAATGCAGCATCCAATAAATGTAGAAAGTACTAAAAATAATGCTATCTACTTTTGCCTTTTGCCATGTAATTATCAGTGCTGGCTACTTAAAAACAACACAAAACAGATCCTCTGTGTTTTTATTTTGATTCTTTTGTCATAGGCATTTTATATAATATTTCAGAATAGTTCACAGACAGAAATCGTGGTTACTGATATAATCCAAGACAGCTTTTAAGAGATTCTTAAACAACACTTTATAATTTTCTCCCTTTTACTAAACACCAATAATTCAATATTCAACTCTCATCTTAAAAAAGATTTATTCTTATCATCTTGAATTATGTGTACGTGTGCGGGTCTTCATGTGGGTATGTGCATGTGAGTACAGACACCCTTCAGAGGCCAGAGGTGATAGATTCCCCGGAACTGGAGCTACAGGGATTGTGAGCTGTCCAGCATTGTGCAGAGAACCAGAATGAGGGTTCTGCAAATATGGCTAGCCCTCATAACTTCAGACCCATCTCTCAGGCCCCCCAGCCCTTATCTTCATATCCTAAACAGCCAAATTTGTGCTTTCCCCTCTAGAGAATGGAGTTGCTACTGGAAGCCACTCACACTCAGGCTCTATCACCCACTATCCTGTGGAATATGTACAGAAGTGGCACGTGGCATTTCTAAGTCAAGCCTGAAGGAGAATGTGTAATTTCTCCACTCTCTTTTTCCTTCCATCAGCTAGATTCATTTGAAGATGAGGCCCTGGGGGAAGACTGAACTACAGGATAAGGGAAATTGGATACCTGAATCACAACATGAAGAAAGCTGACCAGGGGTCACATGCCTTGAGTGGCTAAGTGAATGGGAAATAATCCGCTATTAAATTTGGATCACACAGTTTTGGTCTAGTACTCTTTCTGACATTACCTTAGTTAATGCAAAAGCTTGTACCCTAAAAGACGTATAGCTATAATAAATGACTGCTATTGGCTATTTAGGTAGCACTGCACAGGGACAGATTGGTCCTGGAATGGTACAGACTTTATTATGCTTTGGGAAAACATGCAAGCTTCCAAGAGAGAAGGCAATCAGCTGTACTGTCTACAAACCACAGCAATGACCAGCATGGAAAGATAGGATATGCACTAGTGGCATTTATATCTTGGTAGTAACCAACAGCTGTCTAATAGGACTTATGGTCCACTGAATAGGAGGGTATTTATGCCTAGTACTGCAAAACTAGAAAACTGCCATCGGTGGTGAGACCATGGAACTTAAGAGGGGAACTTACGACTGCCGCTTTTCTCAGGCAGTATACTTTCTAACTGCATTTTAAATACGTACCTTCATACTCACAGAGAAGTGTAGTCCTCATTCTGCATCAAAGAAGTGTCTTCTTGCAGCAGATGGAGATCATTATAGAAAGTCATAAATGGTCAAAATGCAGAGAACAACTAACTACAGGGAGTCCAGCCCCAGTTAATACCTCTCCAACCCAACCCTTGCATCTAAGGCTCAGGGACCCCCTAGGAAGAGGAGTTGGAAAGGTTGTAAGAGCCAGAAGACTAGAACAAACACTATGAGGCTATGCCTTTCCGATATGACAGGGAAGGTGCATCCATTAAATATCAACCATATGGTCACCTAAACAGGACCTGAATACTGACCACACTAATTGATATGCTAATATGGACGGAGGAAGTCTCATGGGGCCTCACCTCAGGTGAAGAGCTATAGGCAATTAATGACTGCTGAGAAAGGGAGAATCAGTCTTCCCCTAATTGGTTATCAAATACCAAGAGGTCAGCCTGAGAAACAGATACATACATGCAACACTAAATGGACTCAACAGGTTGTATTTATGTATTTATATGTATGCATACATGTAACAATAATAATTAAAGAAAAGAAAGAAGGGATCTGGGAAGAGTTAGAGGATAGGGGGTAAAAAAGACCAAAATACATTATGTGAAAGTCTCAAATAATGTAATAAAAATATCGCATTAAAAAACTATTCTTATAGCTGGGCGGTGGTGGCGCACGCCTTTAATCCCAGCACTCGGGAAGCAGAGGCAGGCAGATCTCTGTGAGTTCGAGACAAGCCTGGTCTACAAGAGCTAGTTCCAGGACAGCCTCCAAAAGCCACAGAGAAACCCTGTCTCAAAAAAATCAAAACCAAAACCAAAACAAACAAATAAAAAAACTATTCTTATGATCACATGAAAGGCAGGATGCTTTCTTCCAATGGGTCAATGGCTTCTAAATAGTCACAATTATTCTTTCTTTAGAAATTTTAGATTGCTGTATGCATGCAAGCATTATGTATGTATGTATGTATGTATGTATATATGTATGTATGTATGTGTATTTGTGTGTATTTGCAGGTGTCACAGTGCACATGTGGAGGCCAGAGAACACCTTGGAAGAGTTGGTTCTCTCCTTCTACTCTCTGAGTCCTGTGATTGAACTCAGATCATCAGGCTTGGTAGCAAGTGCCTTTACTCACTGAGCCATCTCATCAGTCCTCAGTTCTTAATAGGACCTTTTAAAAATCATAGTTCTTATATGGGCTGACAAAGGGGTAGGATATTTTCTTTCTTTAGATGTCTGCTTTTTGTGAGGTCAAGGCTGGCCTTTAATTTATGATCATCTTGCCTCAGCCTCCTAAGTTCTCGGATTACAGATATGTACCACCATATGGGATTGTTTTCTTCTTCGTTTGTTTTAATAAAAAGGTTTATTTATGTTTATTTTGTCTGCATTTATGTCTGTGCATCACATGTGTTCAGTGCCCTCAGAAGACCCCTGGGATCTGGAGTTAGGAATGGTTTTTAGTCACCGTGTGGATGCTGGGAACTGAAGCCAGGTCCTCTCCTAGAGGACTCATTTGTAGGCCCTGTTTTTATCTTAATTTTCAATATTTACTTATTTGTGTGTGTGTGTGTGTGTGTGTGTGTGTGTGTGTGTGTGTGTGATGTTTATGTGCTAGGAATTGAACCTCAGTTGCATATGTTCTGCCACTGAGCTCCACTGGTAGCTCCATGTGAAACCTTAGTGTCTAACCTAAAATGAACACCAGATGAACATGAACCATTATTGCTATTTAGAATTTTCTTTCAAAATACAAACAGCCCTGGGAAAGTGATCTTTGATCTTTGCCTTTTATCTTTGGGATTTAGAAAGCCACACTAGGAAACAGTTTGTAGGGATGGGCATGGTAGGGCCAGTCTGTAATTCTACCACTTGGGAGATGGAGGCAGGAGGATCAATAATTCAAGGTGCTCCCAGCTACACAGTAAATACCACGCCAGTCTGGGGTACACGAGGCCCCAGCAAAACCTAAGCGAAAACCCCCAGAACCCATTTATCTAGATGAGAAAACAACATCTTTAGAGAGAATTAATCCAATTGCTTCTCGGAGGCCTTTTGACTAAGATCAAGTGTAGAGAAAATTAATCTAAATCAATTTCTGAGAAAGAATATCTCTAAGTCATTTCATTAATCACTGCACTGCAGCTGCTTCTGTTTTAGTGGGGAGAAATCAGGCTATTGCATGTAGGGAAGAGATGCAGGAGAAAGAAGACAGACTCATGAAAAACTGCTTAATAGAAAACACCGTGTATGTTTTGGTGCTGGCACTAAGTCCCTCTCTCTGGAATATACCCCAAGGACCCTTCTTGCAGCTAGCAGGGCACTGACATAATGACTCCAGGCTGTCCTCAAGGGCAGATGAGAGGAGCAATGCTCACTTCACCTGAGATGAGCCCGTCTGGCCCTTCCCTTGGACTGGATGTGGAGCCAGCCCTGCGAGAGACCGGCTTAGCTGCACGAGCCTATCAGACATGCTACATCAGGCCCTGAGCTGGTTTATGGCTGAGAAGAAACAGCCAGAACGACAGGAGAGCGGGAATTGGGAATAAATGAAAGGATCTGGTCCGCAGAGATAAGAGTGGGACAGATAACTCAGAACACAGCAACACAGAGAGGCCACACAGCTCTGGGATTTATGGAGCGTGGCCTCCGACTGACAGCTCACCAATTCCTGTCCTCAGCTCCCATGAGGCTGCATTCAATGGCCCTTTCATGAGGTCTAGGGCCCTAAAAACTAAGTCTACTTTCAAAATCTCTGAGTCAGCTGAGCCAGTTGCTACTCCTTCCAACCGAGGACTTGGTAATGATTCAGTCAATGACTGAGTCAATTTAAATAAAATCTCCCAATCAAACGGGCTTACATACTAGCAATCATTAGCAGGGACTGCAGTCACAAAGTCCTTCTCTGCTTGTGGACAAAGGACTATCAAACCTTCTGGTACTGGAACTATGCCACCCTCACCTTCATCCCTGAGTTCCCATTGAGGGTCTGGATTCTATGCTTGCCAAATAATCCCATCCCCGGAGAGATCATCTCAGCAGTGATTTGAACTGATGGCTTCAGATTTTCCCTATATCTGCTACACCTGATCAAATAAATAGATTTTTAGATGTTCTCCTATTCAGAAAATTTTTGGGTTTGGAGTGGAGTGAACCTTTTTTTTTTTTTTAAAGATTTTATTTTATTTTATTTTTTATGTATACAACATTCTGCTTCCATGTATATCTGCACACCAGAAGAAGGCACCAGATCTCATAATGGATGGTTGTGAGCCACCATGTGGTTGCTGGGAACTGAACTCAGGACCTCTGAAGAGCAGTCAGTGCTCTTAACTTCTGAGCTATCTCTCCAGCCCTTTTTGTTTGCTTGTTTTTTTTTAAATAATTTTTTAATTGAAAACAATTTTATTTTACATACCAATCTAAGTTCCCTCTCCTCCCCTCCTCCCTGTATCCCACCATTCCCCCATCCTACCCCCAATCCACTCCCCAGAGAAGGCGAGGCCTCCCATGAGGGATCATCAAAGTCTTGCACATCATTTGGGGCAGGGCCTAGGCCCTCCCCAATGTATCTAGGCAAGAGAGCATCCCTCCATGGGGAATGGACTCCCAAAGTCCATTTGTGCAGTAGAGATAAATACTGGTTCCATTGCCAGAGGTCCCACAGAATGCCCAGCCCCCCCAACTGACACCCACATTCAGGGGACCTAGTTCAGTCTTACTCAGGTTCCTCATCTGTCAGACTGGGGTCCCTGAGCTCCCACTTGGTCAGGTCAGCTGTTTCTGTGCGTTTCCCCACCTTGGTCTTGACCCCTTTGCTCATTACTCCTCCTTCTCTACAACTGGATTCCAGGAGTTCAGCTCAGTGTTTAGCTGTGGGTCTCTGCTTCTGCTTCCATCAGCTACTGGATGAAGGCTCTCGGATGACATATAAGGTAGTCATCAGTCTCATTATAGGGGAAAGGCATTTAAGGTAGCCTCTCGCCTATTGCTTAGATTGTTAGTTGGGGTCATCCTTGTGGATCCCTGGATATTTCCCTAGTGCCAGATTTCTCTTTAAACCTACAATGGCTCCCTCTATTGTGATATCTCTTTTCTTGCTCTCCTCTATTCTTTCCCCGACTCAATCTTCCTGGTCCCTCATGTCCTCCTCCCCTCCTCCTCCCTTCCTCTTTCTCCTGCCTCCCTCCACACTCCCCCATGCTCCCAATTTGGTCAGGAGATCTTGTCCCTTTCCCCTTCTCCTGGGGACCATGTATAGAAATACATAGATTAATATAAATGTGTTAATAATTAAGAGAGAGAGAGCTATCCAATAAGAAGCCCAAACCATCAACCAAGAGTTTTATAATTAATATAGCGTCTGTGTGTTTATTTGGGGCAAGGCAACTGTGGAACGTGGCAGGACAAGAAACTCCAGCAACCCTTTTCCCATTCTGTGGGCTGCTGCTTTGTCTTGTTGACTGTGTCCCTTGTGTTACAAAGCTTCTCAGTTTCAGGAGGTTCCATTTATTAATTGTCAATCTCAGTGTCTGTGCTACTGGTGTTATGTTCAGGAAGTAGTCTCCTATACCAGTTCACTCAAGGGTATTTCCCACTTTCTCTTCTAAGAGGTTCATTGTGGCTGAATTTATGTTGAGACCTTTGATCCATTTGGATTGTTTGCTTGTTTTAACACCAATAGAAACATGTGCTCATTGACGATAAATTAAAAAACTTATTTCATGTGTGTGAGGTTTTGACTGCTCCTGTGTCTATGCACCATATGTATACCTGGTGCCTGCAGAAGCCATTCTGGTTTCTGATGCTCTAGAGTTTCAGATGGTCATGGCCAACCATGTGGGTGCTGGGAATCGAACCTGGAAAAGACACTTTGGGGATGATGCCTAGACATGGTCTCTCTGTGTTGCTGAGAATGGCCCCTCATAATCATAATCCCCCTGTCTCAGCTTCCTGAACATAGGAATGACAGGCTTTGCTCCATAATTTAGACAACATAAATTAGTAAAAGAGAAATAGAAAAAAATCACCTACAGTTTCACCACCAATTGCTAGCCATCAACAATTTTTTAGAGCATCACTCCAACAAAGTCAACACATAATCACTGGCGCTGGCTTAATTGGTAAAGTGCTTGCAATTCAAGCATGAGGACCTGACTTGAAACCCATGAAAAAGCCAGGCAAGCATCTGTAACACCAAGGCTTGGGGGGGCGGCTTCCAGGCCAGTTAGTCTAGAGGAATTGTCAAGTGCCAGGTGCAGTGAGAGACTGTCTCAAAAATAAGAGATATTGAGGAAGACTCCCAGTATTGACCTCTGACCTTTATGCACAAGTGTTCGTACACACACACACACACACACACACACACACACACACACTCACACACACACACACACACACTCAAAATTCATATGATCTTACTGGGTCATTTCTTTAATGAGCTCACAGACATTTTATTTTCAAGTAGGTTATTAAGAATCAGAATCTGAAATTAGGCTTCTTACTTTGTCTAATGACCAGCAAATAACACTTATGTGGTTCCCGTCTTCTAGGAAATGAAAAGGCGTTATTACCAGACTGCTCTACCCTCTTTGTCTTGGACAAGAAGATTGAAGCCAGGGCCCCGTTCTTTACACTGATTCCTTCTCACCAGCACGCTGATGGAAATGTGCTCTTTACTCCCTTCTGTCCCAGCAGTGCCCTTGTATTTCCTGCCAAGGCACTACCTGCCTTTGATTCCAAAGAGGCCTGCTTGATCACTCTGTTTTGTTTTATTTCTTCTTTTTTGAGGTTTTCAGTGATCTCTTCATTTGCTAGGAAGCAGTATTTCATTTGTTTCCTCTTTAGGGCAAACATACATTATCTTTGTTCCTCTTAACATGGTCCCTTGTGAGGTTTAATTGGTCCTCTGGGACATAACGATCAGTTTGGTGTCTTGCTTTCTTTTACACATGACTTTTTACTGTTAACTATTTATCTCCATTGCCCACCAATAAGGTGGATATAGTCAAAATACCAGATATCCTGTAATCTAGCTACTCCCTACTCTGGTTTTCTGTTTTCTGAGCCCCTCCCCTTTTAATTCCAAACTCTTTTGGAAGGATCATTTTGGGTCAATAACATTATTTTGATTGTCTACCAAAGACACATGTTCCCGCTTTTTGCTTAGCTCCTCACCTCCTTCTTTCTCTGGAATTTCATATTTTACTTTTCATGTAAAGATTCCTCTGGAGTTTTACCAGGATATCCAATGACTACCAAATTAGGGTCATCACACTTGCCTTCAAAGCAATAAACGTGGGGGGGTCAGAGGTCTCGGTAACCCATAGCAGCTGGGACAGGCTAACTATGGGAGAATGCTTTGATATTAATGCAGGGCATAGCTATTTATGTAATTTCTGTTATGTTCTGGTCACTGTTCACTTTGAACAGTTGGGCATGATCCTGTCTCTTAAAGAACTCATGGTCCAATGGGTGGTGGCGCATGCCTTTAATCTTAGCACTCAGGAGGCAGAGATAGCCAGATCTTTGTGAGTTTGAGGCCAGCCTGGTCTACAGAGCTAGTTCCTGGACAGTCAGGACTGTTTTACTGAGAAACCCTGTCTCAAAAGCACAAAACAAAACAAAATCCACCTGGTCTAGTGGGAGGAGAACAGGTGTGATGTATCATATACACTGAGCTCATGCTTGTGACTGGGTTAAGATCAATTTTAGAAAAACACAGACCAGGTGGGGATGATAGGAAAAAGCTACTATGTGGAGAGTTGAAGGACTAGTGAAATGGAGAGTGTTCTAGAAGGATGAGCTGAATAAAAAAAAAATCATACACCATTGGAAGGGGTGTTTGGAGAACTTAAAGGCCCTATGTAGCTCATTGTGGAATGTGTGTGTGTACTGGGGCTGTGGATAGCATTTGATGGGCAGTTGAAGATGAAACCAGATTAAGACTTTTTTTTTTTAATGTGCTTTACCCTGAGGATTCTGGGAACTCACTGTAGAATCGTAAGCAGATATGATTGGATTTGTGGGGTGTAAGGAATGTCAGCATCCATAGTGGTGGAGGCCATGGCTATGGCCCAGAAAGGTCTTTCATAGGTAGAAAGCTATTTCTTTCATGAGCTGAAGGTCAAAGGGGTCAAGGCCACCCATCAGTGCTTGAACACTGTATTTTCCTCCTCCTCTTCTTTGTCTCCACCTTTCTTGTCTTTTCCTGTGCCCTCGTCTTCCTCCACCTCACAAACATTCTCTTAGGAAACTGAAAATCTGTACAGTTCATAGGCCATTTTGAAGAAATCAGGAACATGTTTACATCATAGATGGGACTAGAGTTTGATGTGTGTCAGCTTCTGTCTTTTTCTCCCTCCCTTTCTCTCTCTCTCCCTCTCTCCCCCTCCCCCCTCTCTTTCTTTCGTTTTTCTTTCTTGCGTATTGCTGGGGTTGGGAGTAGAAACCAGGGCCTTGCTCATACTATGCAAGTACTACCTACTTGGTCTGCTGTCTTGCCCCTAGGGTTACAGAGACATGTGAGCATGCCCAGCTTTTTTTATGTGGGGGCTGAGGATTTGAAGTCAGGAGCTCACGCTTGCAGTGCAGTCACTTTACTGACTGAGCCATCTCCCCAGCCTCAAACATATATTTCTTAGCATCATAGTTTGCCTTAATCTTTGAATACAGTTCCCTTTACATGAAAACGGTATAGAACTCTAGAGATGCTGTAGCGTTAGGGGAATCCTATTTGGCCATTTATGAGTTCAGCCCATCATCATGTCAACTAGTGTGTCTTCCCTGCTTGTGGGTGTGCTGGCCTTTGTTAAGTCTTGTCCGGTTTCAGGAGTAGAAATGTCCCAGTGAACATAGAACTTGACCCTTCTAGGCACCCGATCTCCCTGGACCAAATGGTGAAGTTTCCTCTTGCCCTGAGCCTCTTTAGAAGTCCTGAGCCCTCCCCAATTCACAGTCCATCCATTTGTGCTTTCCTTCTCCGTGACTTTCTTATTTTCATTTATACTTGTTTTTCTGTTTTTAAGGGATGCCAGTTTTGTTCAGCCATTGTACCTGTTCATCATGCAGCTTCCTGTTAGATAAGAAGGTGTATAGTTCTGAGAGGGGGGTGAGCAGGTGGGCTCATGCACCTGTCCTAAAGATTCTATGAGGCTAAGGGTGATGACTGAACTTCCAGATTACGGGGAATTAAGTGTGCAGTTAGTTAATTAGTCTGGGACTCCTGATCCTCCTGCCTTACCCTCCTAAATTCTGGGATTATAGGCATCTGCCACCAAGCTTGGCTCTTAACTATTTTGTTTCTAGCACAAAATAATCCTGTGAGATGATACGCCACCAGCAAACCTTGAAATTAGAGTTGAATTAATGGTGAGCTCACTCTGTCTGCATATAAACTGTATATCTTCCTCTGCACTCAAAGATTAGTAGTAGAAACCGTCTGTCTAAACCTAATGCTAGCACATTGCTTATTAATTAGTCCAAAACCAAATATCCATAGTACCTTCTTAGGTTTGTACAACACTTTGCAGAATATCAGATACTTCCATACACTTCCCACTTAATCCTTACTAAACCTTTACCATTTTTCACAAGAAGCCACATCTGAGAGTAGTGAAGTTCAGGCCACAGGAAACAGAATCAGTGAGGAATCGGGGATTTGTTCGGAGTCCCAGCAAGACAGGTACGGTTCAAATTCAGGTTGTTCAGCCTCTAAGTCTGATGCAATCCCCCCACCCAACACCTCATTGCTTGGTTCTGTGTTGGATCACTTGTCTGTGTTAGTCTTTGGATCTGCAGCTGTGTTAGCATCTGCCCAGTGCCCTTGGCCAATTAAGCTTATAATCCAGTTGATCAGGTTTGTTTCAATTCTTCCTAACTATGCTAGCCCAGCGAAACTGGAGCCAGCTGAATGACGGTGCCTCACTGAAAAACCAGGATTTGGTGGTTGAAAATGGACACTCTTGTTGCAAAAGTTTTCATACTGGCTCACACTACAAACATCTAGAGCCAAAGGCTTTTAAAGACCCACTTTATGTAAAATTGCATGTAGATAGGGGCTTAATTTCAGTTAAATGACTTAAATTATTCATTCTACAGCCTTAAAATTACACTGGTCTTTTCAAAGCAGTGTTTTATTCTTACTGATTCAATTATAAGAAAGCAAGCCTGATTTTAAAAAAAAAATACTAAGTACCTACTATGTGAAAGGCATGGTGCTGCTCCCCAACCCCGCTTTGTTCATCTGTAAGCAAATTTTTAGCTCTCTTGGCTTCTTTTTAAATTTCCTTAACTTGTAGTTATTCAGCCTCATTCTTCTCCCCTGTCTCCTGAGCTGCCTCCTCCTGGATCTCCTTCCCTTGTGTTTTCTTCAGGTAGAGGCTGCTTAGAGTTCAACGCTCATTTATTTGTACTGTTACAGACTGTGACTATCTGAAAAGCTGGTGACTCCGGGAAAGAGAGAAGCTCCAAGGAAGATTTGAACCAGAGAAAGGAGCAGATGCTATCAGGTGCCCCATTTTGATGGCAAACAGATAACATGACTCAGGCTGGCCCAGGCAGTCACACACCGGAGAAGAGACAACTGCTGACTTGGCAAAAGGCTCTAAATAAAAGCTGACAGGTTTGTCATCTGTAATTACAACCAAGTCCTAGCTTGTGCTTCAATGGTTTCTAAGAAAGAAAGACATGTGGGTTGAGTGAAGGAAGAGAGGAGGAAGGGCGGGATGAAAGAGGAAAAGGGAGGGAGGAAGAAAGAAGGAAAGGAGGGAAAAAGAAAGACAAGAGATACAGGAAGGGAGCTGGATTAGAATGTATTTTTCTTGCTTAATGAAGCAGACTCAGACATTCAATGCCTTACAGAGTTTATGTTCAGCTGGGGCTTGCCTATGAGGAGCGTCATGAGAATTACAGACTGGAAAACGTGGCAAGCACATAAATTCTCAGAATGGATGAATCACAAATTCCATGGGAAGCATCAAGTTTGATGTTGAATTACATTTTAAAACAATTAGGAGGAAACACCAAGTATCTTCGAAAGCTCACATGCCACATGTAGATCAATTTAGCAGCTGTTTGGTGAAAACATGCCAGTCATGCTCTTTATCAGTGGGTAACACGGAAGAGTTCCAGTCCTCAAGGAACTCCACAGCCCAGAGGAAATGTGACTTCTGAACAGACTGATCAAGAAAGAAGTGGTTTGTTAGGGGCATGAAGTGCTGTGGATGCAGAGAAAAAATCTGCTTTTGGCTATTTAAAGGCTTTTAAGTTTATGGGTAGAGTGACTCTGGTAGGCTGGAGAACAGTGCAGGTGGAGAGGGCAGGACACACAAATCGTGGATGGCTGAAGATCAGGCAGAAAGGACAGCACATGACAAGTCATCGGGTGTTTGAAGCTGCCCGAGTTTGTGCTTGGAGTCCTAGGGAGCCACTGATGGTTCCTGAAGAGAAAGCTGACCCATTGAGCCTGAGTTTAACAATTCTTTGACAGCAATTAGAAGACTATTTAGAAGACTTGGGACTGGAGTTTGGGAATACAGTGAAGAAATGCTACTGTGATGCAGAGGCTGGTGCTAGCTGAAGTCCAAAAGAAATATATGGAGGAAGTTTAAGAAGCAGAACCACTTGGCAAAGGGTTAAATGTTTTCTAACCTGTACAAAGGATGGGGGAATGTGTTACAAAGGAAAAAGCTTAGGGTAAGGCTTTTCAAAAATTCCAATTATTTATTTTGGGGGAACCTGTATGCCATGGTTCATGTGAGAGATCAGGCAGGGGACAACCGGAAGAAGTAGGTTCTCTGCTTCCGTTAGTCCACAGCCAGGAAGCAGAGAAAGATGAATGCTGGGCCCAGTTGCTTTTCTTCTTTTTATTCAGTGGGACCTCAGCCTGCTGGATGCTGCTGCCCCCATTCAAGGCGAGCTTAAGGCAGCTATGTGGCAAACGTACTTATCAGCATGTATGGATTTGGCAAATCTAAGTAGGCGATGAAGATCTGGAGTTACTAGTATAGAACCATGGGTGGGTATGAGATTGCCTACAGAGAACAGGCAAACGAGAGCATAGGGGTTAATCTAGACTCAGGGCACTGTCAATATTCAGGATAATCCTTTTTAAAATTAAATTTAGGGGCTAGAGAGATGGCTTAGTGGTTAAGAGCTTGTACTGCTCTTACTGCTCTTCCAGAGGACTTGAGTTCCATTTCTAGTTAACCACATGGGCAGCTCACAAACACCGGTGTAACTCCAGCTTCAGGGCCATCCAACTCCTCTGAGCTCCTCTGTGGGCATCTGTCCTCAGATGCACATATCTATCTATCTATCTATCTATCTATCTATCTATCTATCTATCTATCTATCTATCCACAATTAAAAATAATTAAAATAATAAATTTATTATTATTAGTATCATTATCATCGTTGTTGTTGCTATTATTCATATGTATGTGTAGGTCCATGTACACAATGATGCATGTGTGGAGATCAGAGGATGTCTTTTGGGAGTTGATTCTTTCCTTTCATTGTGGACTCCTAGGATTGAATTCAGGTTGTCAGGTTTGCATGGCAAGCCTGTTTTTACTAACTGAGTCATCTCACTGGCCCAGGATAATCATTTAAAAAATATAGTAGTCCTCCTGGGAGCTGGGGAGATGTTTCAGTCATTAAGAGTATGTGCTGTGAGGGGGGATGGATATGTAAATATGAGTAGTAATTAAAGAATAATAATAATAAAAAGAGTGTTGCTGCTCTTGCAGAGGACCTGGTTTCTGTTCCCAGCACCCACATTTGGTGGCACATGAGCTACAACTGTAACTCCAGTTCCAGGGGATCTGACACCCTCTTCTGACCTCAATGGCACAGGACCATCTGTGATGTATGTCCAGATAAGTGGACATACACACATATACTTAAATAAAAATAAGTACAATTATTTTTTAAAAGAAATTGCTATGAAAGATACAGCTCTCCTGTAGAGTTTGGGAGGCTAACGGTAAACCTCAGCTTTGACCCTAATGTTTAAAGACATCAGGGTAATATCTTCCTTTAGTACACAGTGAAGTGTAGGCACGGTAAGTAAGGTGGCTGTGTGTGCTGGAGTTGAACAGGTGAGGACAGGAGCTCTTCAGATGAGCATGGCAATGAAGGGTGTCACCAGCTCTAGATGATGCTAATTTCCTTGATTCTGGTCCCATTCTTATGTGCTCCCATGATCTGCATTCCTCTTCTGCTGGGAATGTGGCTCTGATCCAAGCACCATTGTTCACTAAGATACTTCTCGATAGTCTCTACACATTCAGTAAATATTTATTGAGCCCTTAATATATGCCAGGCACTGGGTGTGGTGCTGGAAAAATGAGAAATATAGGACAACATATATGCCCTTAAAGAGTTTATATCCTACACAGATGTCTCCTGTGTCAACTCAACATCCCAACAAATAACTCGTGTTATTTCACGAGTGGAGGCCTTGACATGGGTGTGCAGGGAGATCCTGACCACCCCTCATTCTGACAAGTGGAGATGGGAGGCTCATTGGTACCCTGTGTGGTTTTTTGTGTGCCCAGATAAGCAATGGAAGAGGACCCTGATAATCTCAGACACGGTAAAAAGTCACCAGATGATTTTTATCATCTCAAGTTATTTTAAAGTAAGGATTACATACAAACAAAACAAACCCATGTCATTACACCAGAGCATTTTTCAGGACGGCCAGTCAAACGAGCTGTTTGTCTGAGACAAGTCACTCTAGCTGGCCTGAAACTCTCTGAGCACCAGGCTTGCCTCTGCCTCCCAAGGCTTAGGTTCAAAGGTCACCACCCCTGGCTGAAATAAACCGGTCTTCAATTTCAATCAACCCAAGCTGTTGATTAAATAAAAATACCATTACTCAAAGATCAATCATTTATTTTCAAATGCAAAATGTGTTCCTTGTGAACGCCAATTTCTTTGAAACCCTGCATTTTAGCTGTTATTTAAGGCCATTGTCAGTCTTTAATTCTGTTGTTTTCTTTTTATTAACATACATGTATGTTGTCAGAACTTAATAAACATCTGAAGGGAAATTTTTAACTAAGTAAAGAATAATGATATACTGTAGTTCTTGCCATTTGCTCTTGTTGCTTCACTGGCAATAGATCTTGAGAGTGTTTGTTCTTACTTTTCCTTCTCCTAGTGCATACTTGATATTTGCCATCTTTGTATATAGTTTTGTATCAAGTCTAAATCTTTTTCTTTAGACTAAAAGGGAAATTGTAGTGAGAGATCTTACTAGGTACCCGTGGCGCCGACCACGCCCATTTGGGCATGGTTACAGGTGCCTATGTGAGAGTATCTGGGATTCAGGCTCGCTCTCTCTGGGTTCTGGTCAGCTCTCGGAGGGCAGCTGAGCTTGAATGCTCAGAGTGTGGATTCTGGGTTATTGGTTTCTTATGTAAGTGATTTCTCCCCAATAAAATTAACCTACTTCATCTCAATCCAGTGTATCATAATTTGTGCAACCACAATATACACTGAAACCAGCCTGTATTGTGGGCCTGTAATCTCAGCTCCCTGAAAGGAAATACAGACTCAAGGCCAGCCTGGGCTACACATCAGCCTGGGAAAAGCAATGCCTTATCTCAAAGTAAAAGTAAAATCATTTTTTTTTTAAAGGACTGGGGATATAGGTCAGAGGTGGAACCCTTGCCCATCAAGTAAGGCCCTAAATTCAGTTCTCAGTTACTGCAAAACAAAACAAACAAATCAAATTCAAAGCTAAATTGAGAGTTTATCTTATCCTGGTCAGAATGGCTGTCACTAAGAAAATAAATACAACAATTGCTGGTGAGGAAATTGAGAAGAGGAAACCTTTACACCCTGCTGGTGGGAATGCACACTAAGTCGGCCATGGCATCTTTGGAATAAAGCCAACTTGATCATGGTTCATGGTCTTCTTGATGTGTCCTTCAATTCAATTTGCAAGTATTTTATTGAAAAAAAATCCTCTATATTCATCAGGGAGGTTAGTCTTTGTTTATTGTGTCTATTTCTTTCTGGTATTAGAGTAATACCTGCTCTGTAAAGTATGCATCTAGATACCGCTGGCAATATTATAAGCAGCCCTGCCACTGTGGAAGTTAGTCTGGCAGTTTCTCAAAAAGCTGAAACCAGACCCAGTATGACCCAGCTCTCCCGCTTACTC
The DNA here is from genome assembly GCF_003668045.3 of Cricetulus griseus. Classification (NCBI taxonomy): domain Eukaryota; kingdom Metazoa; phylum Chordata; class Mammalia; order Rodentia; family Cricetidae; genus Cricetulus; species Cricetulus griseus. Next base: position 15,004,749 of record NC_048601.1, read on the forward strand.
CTGGCGTTTACCGGAAGGGCTCCAAGTCAACAATTCACAGAGACACTTGCCCTTCAATGCTATTGTAACACTGCTCCCAAGAGCTAAGTTCTTGAACCAATTTAGGTGTGCCACAACAGGAATGGACAAAGAAATGTGATATCTATATCTATATCTATATCACATATATCATATTTATATATAAAATACGTATTTCAAAATATATATGAATTTGAAAAAAATTACATGTATCAGTGTCTGCCCGTGTGTAAGCACCCCAAAACCACCTAAAAGAACTGGATCCCCTGCAACTGGAATGGGTGCTGGAAACTGAACCTGGATCCTCTATAAGAGGATCTTATAAGTGCCCTCTATAAGTGACCTTAACCTCTGGGCCATCTTTTCAGTTCCTATATTGGAGCTTATTTTTCAACCATAGAAAGGAACGAAGTCATGTTGTTTAGAGCAAAATGGATGCCAGTGGAGATGGCCATGTTAAGTGAATGAAGCCAGTCCCAGAAAAAGAAACATCAGGCTGGAGAGATGGCTCAGTTAAGAGCACTGGCTGCTCTTCCAGAGATCCTGAGTTCAATTCCCAGCAACCACATGGTGGGTCACAACCCTCTGTAATGAGTTCTGGCTCCCTCTTCTGGCATGGAAATGTATATGTAAACAGAACACTGTATGTAATTAAAGAAACATCACACCTTCTCATTTACAGTTCCTGGATTCTGTATAGACCCATGAATAAAACATCTAAGTTGGGTGTGGTGCTGCATGCCTTTACATAGGAGGCAGAGGCAGAGGCAGCTGTGAGTTCAAGGCCAGCCTAGTCTACATTTGGAGTTCCAGAATAGCCAAGGCTATATTGGAGACACTGTCTAAAAATGAAATGCTGTGCATATGATATGAAAGTAGAAGTGAAACTGTATAGGGAGCTTTGGGAACTAACAAGAGGGAAGAGTTTAAGAAAGTAGGGTGGGAGGCCTGGGGGGGTATGCTCACAGACAGTATATACTTGTATGAAGACATAATCTACAACATTCTGCTAAAACTAAGTAGAAAGACCATGCTACTGATAGGATACGAAAAGAACATTACTGTTTCAAATGATGCCATTTTCCAGTTTAGATGAGTCTTTCCTTCATTCATTCAATCGGCAAATAGACCCACCATGTGCCAGGTCCTGCACAAGATGCTAGAAAAACAGACACCAACTTGATGCCCTTCCTCCCACGAGGCATGCATTAATAACTAAATGAAATCTCACCTAAGATGGTGAAAGTAGGGGTATGCCTTCAGTCTAGTTATCTCCTTCTGCCACCTGCTGGGCATTTTCTTCTTCATGGCTTTCAGGTATGCAAGGACCAAGGAACTAGCGTTTCTAAGAGGGAGTTGGAGGAAGTCTATTTTCACAAGCTGGACCATGCAATTTTTTTCTTTCATTTTAACACATGAGTTTTAGAGTATTTTACAAATTGGTTCTTATTTTAATTGTACACATTTATGGGGCACGCGTGATCATTTAATATTTGTATGTAAGGCAAGATGACCAGAGAAGAATAGCTAATGTTTGTATCTTAAACATTTAACAATTTTTAAATTAATCCATAATAATCACACATAGTAACCATAGGTATTTCCAGGGCACAGGGTAGTGTTTCAGTACCTCTGTCCACACATTCTTGGTAAGTACAGTTCTCTTCACCTCCACCCAAATCCCTGGGGCTCCAACCCAACTCCTGTAGAAGAGCAGTTCCTCTCACTGAGGCACGGCCCTGTGTGCCAGGACAGTTGCTCTCTTTCTGCCCTTCCCATAGAGTTTTCCCAGTGAGCTTCTGCTTGAAGAACGTTTTGACTTTCTGTGGCTTCTTTCCATTCTGGTGGGAGTTTGAATTTCTTGCCTGGACAGATGGAGGTGTGTGCCTGGATTGCCTAACCCAGGCCTGAAAGAGTCAGAGGCTTTTGCAGCAGGCACTCCCAACCTATTTGGAACCCTCTCTCACTTCTGGAAGGCAGCAGTGTCATGGGGATGAGAAGGAGTTACTAATACCTTCTCATGGTTGTCTGGGCTGCTTTTAAGTGCTACATGGAGGTTGGGACACACAGGATTAGGCACTGAATAGCCCATTTGCTCTGCATCATCACTTCTTAAAGTAGGTCAAACACATAATGGAAGGGTTCAGTCACAGGAGGAGACCGACCAGTCTCACAAAGTCCATGGCTGACTCAGGTGCATGCCTCGTTCTCCTCTGCTCCAAGCCAAGAACTCATCAGTTATTGTTAATGCTTTATTTAGGAAAGATTAACCAAGTGTATACTAGTTGGTTGGATATATAACTTTAGAGAGAACTATTTCTCATAGTCACCTCAAAAGTCGTTTGGGACTTACGGAGATAAGACTAATTGACGGAATAGTAAACATCCTTTTAGAAATACTTCCAATACCTGGTTGGCTGAGTGCCAGCACTAAAGCAGCTGAAACAGGAGGATTGCAAGTTTGAGCCAGCCAGGGCTATATAACAAGACCGTGTCTTAGAAAACCAAAACCCAAATAAAACACGATTTAAAATATTTATTTTTAAAAATTATGGGTGTCTGTGTGGGTATGCACATGTGAGTGAAGACACTCGTGGAGGCCAGAGGAGGGCGCCAGATCTCCTGGAGACAGAGATACAAACAGTTTAGTGACCTTAGTGCTGGAAAAGAACTCAGTCCTATGCAAGTAAGAGCAGTATGCTGTCTTAACTGCTCAGCCATTACTCCAGGCCCTAAACAAACAATCTTAGCAGTGATAGTCTTATTTCTTACCCCCAAACAGTAGTTGAGAGCATTTGTTATTCTGGCAGTGGACCCAGGTTTGAGGCCCAACACCTACATTCTGGTTCACAGCTACCTGTAACTTCACTTTCAGAGTATGTGGTACCATCTTCTGACCTCTGTGGGCATCAGCCACACATATGGTACACATACATGCATGCAGATGAACACTCAAGCACATCAAATAAATATAAATATTAAAAATATGCACCCTTTCATTCATGTCTCCTGTCTGCTGCAAACCCTTTCCTCTGGAACCCCAGGCTTGTAGTTCTTGACTCTGAAAATTTAAGGGTGTGTCCTGTGTTGAATGGCACAGTATTAAGTCAGCAGCTGAGTTCCTTCTTTGACCCTCTGTTTCTTGCTTCCTCCTCCTCCTGCTCCTGCTCCTCCTCTTCCTCCTTCTTCTCCTTCTTCCTCTTCCTCTCCCTCCTCCTCTCCCTCCTCTTCCTATCCCTCTTCCTCTCCCTCTGGTTTGATAAATTAGTTCGTCAATTCCTTCAGTTCCCTTGTCACTCTGATCATCTCTCAGACTTCGATTCTTCTTCTCCTATCCTATTTCTTGCTATTCTGTTGATGATGGCCATTGTCAACACAGCCTGTTCTCTCCACACCTGAACAACGCTGGGATGTAACCCAGCCTGGCTAGCTGTGTCCCATCCTGTAGGGGGAGTCTTCCTTGCCAGCGGCAGCTCCCAATTAATCACCCAGAGACTTAATATTAACTGTAAGTGCTTGGTTAATAACTCAGGCTTGTTACTAGCTAACTCTTACATTTAAATTAGCCCGGAGCCCATATTTCTTAGCTATGCTTTGCCATGTGGCTTGGTTCCTTCTCGTGTTGACTGAAGACCAGAAACTCAACAGGAACCTCCCCCCACCCCAGGCTTTAACACCAGGTTGGAAATGTTAAGGAATCCAGTCTCATGGATGGAGCAGCTCCTGTATTCTCAGCCTCTCCAGCAGATGGCCATTGTTGGACTATCTAGCTGGTATTGTGCTAGCCAATTGAACAAACCTCCTTTGTAATATATACTCATTCTGTGGGTTCTGTTCCTGAGAATACTAACACAGCCCCCTTTCCCCTTCACTGTGTATCACAGCTTTCACTAGAGGTGCAGGATGCAGGTAGCAGAAGGAAGGCAAGAGAGGCAGTTTTTTTTTTTTTTTTTTTTTTTTTTTTTTTTTTTTTTTTTTTTTTTTTTTTTTTTTTTTTTTTTTTTTTTTTTAGATAGGGTCTCACTGTGTGGCTCTCCATAATGTCTACTCATTATGTAGACCAAGCTGTCATTGAACTCACAGATATGAACTTTGCATCTGCTTCCCAATTATATCTCCAAGGTTGACCAAGTTTTCACATTTACTTATTTAGGGGCTGGAGAGATGGCTCAGTAGCCAAGAGCATTGGTTATGCTTCCAGAGGACCCAGGTTCTGTTCTCAGCAACTACATGTTGGCTCACCATGATCTCTAACTCCAGCCATGGGGGGGGGGGGAATCCAATGCCTTCTTCTGTCTCTGTGGGTACAGACATACATGCAGGCAGAATACCCATACACAGAAAATAAAGATTGAAAAAGCAAAGCAAAGGACCATTTATTTATGTGTATGTAAATTTACATGTGAACATATATGCCATGGCACACATGTGGAAGTCAGAGGAAAAATGTGGAGTTCTCTCCTTTCATTATGGGGATCCCATGACCTGAAGTCAGGTGACCAGTGATGGCATAAGCAACTTGATTCTCCAACTGAACAGGTTATTTTTTTTTCTTTTAGGTTTTATTGAAAACAGATTTTTTCTCACATAGTATATCCTGATTATCATTTTTCCTCCTCCTATTCTTCCCAACATCCCCCTCCCCTCAATCAAGATCAGTTTGAGAAACCCCCTTTCTGTTTCTCATTAGAAAACAAACAGGCTTTTAGGGATAATACTATAATGTAATAAAACAAAATAAGATAAAACAAAAACTGCCACATCTGAGTTGGATAAGACAAATAAACAAAAGGAAAAGAACCCAAGAGAAGGCACAAGATTAAGAGACCCACTCGTTCACCACTCAGGAGTCCCATGAAACCACTCGGCTGGAAGCCATAATACATACCTGGTACAGACCTGTGCAAACCCTGTGCCTGCTGCTCCAGTCTCTGTGAGCTCATATGCGTGTCAGTCCTGTTGATTTAGGGAGCCTTATTTTACGGGTGTCCTCAAAATTCCTGAGCTTTTACACTCTTTCCTCCTCTTTTCTGAGGGGTCTCCTGGCCCAGGGTGGATAGATGTCGTGGGATCTTTGGGTACACTGTGAAGATGTGTCCTGCCAACGCACCTCCTGGTTGGTTTAATAAAGTGCTGAACAGCCAATAGCTAGGCAGGGAGAGGATAGGCAGGACTTCTGGGAAGACATAGGAGTTCTGGGAAGAAGAGAGGCTGGATTCCCCAGTCAGAAACAGAGGAAGTGTGTGCTGAGCAGAGGTAATGAGCCACGTGGCAGAATGTAGATTAATATAAATGGGCTAATTTAACTGTTAAGAGTAGTTGGGAACAAGCGTAAGCTAAGGCCAAGCTTTCATACTTAATAAGAAGTCTCTGTGTCATTATTTAGGCTGGTGGTCCAAAGACAATCTGACTACAGATTGAGCAAGGTACTGATCTGTGAGTATAGCAGAATATTATCAGCAGTCATTTTATTGCTGCAGTTTTTAAAAGAATAGTATTATTTTGTTTTATCCTAAGTCCCTGGGCTATCTAGGTCCTGGCTCTTGGGCACTCATGCAGTTAAAGGTATGGGTTCTATATTGTGGTACAGATGTTAAGCCAAATCGGATATTGGTTGGTTACTCACACAAAGTTTGTGCCACCATTGCCCTAGCATATCTTTCAGGCAAGACACCATTGTAGATCAGAGAGTTTTGTGGCTGGCTTAATGTTTTTATTTCTCTTTTGGCAGTGTGCAGAGTACCTTCCTATAACAAAGACACTAGAACATAGTAGTGAAGGCTCTATGTAGACACCAGCTAGACTTGCTCATATTAAGTGGGTTGTATAGCTGTTATAGAGGATGGGGCCTTGCTTCCAGTTTGTGGAAAGCAATCTATAGTCTTGGCAACAGCCTGAGTCATTTGGGGTTTCTCCTAGAACCCCTTAGGCCAACAATTTAGTTAGATGAAATCCAATCCTGGTATTAGAAGCTTTATTTGCATGACTCTGTCTCACCCATTATTTAGATTGTCTTTTTATATGCATCTATTTAGGAATCTCTACTGTATTAGGTTTTCATACTACACCTCAAATAGCCCTTCATTTTAGCTGTCTTTCTTGTATTCCTTCCCTTGTTTCCCTCTCCACATTGCTCTCTTGTTCCAGCCCCACCCAATCCATCCATAACTATCTATTCTATTTCCTTTTTCTAATGAGACCGATCAGTCCCTTCATGTCCCTTACTGTATACCTAACCTCTGTGCCACTGCAGGTTGTTGCATGGTTATCATCGATTAAATGATAATGGCAGCTAATGTCCACATATAAGCGAAGAAGTCTTTCACTGTCTGTGATCCTCATTCAGAATGATTTTTTTTCTAATTTTACCCATTTACCTGTGAATTTTATGATGTCATTTTCAAAAATGGCCAAGTAATACTCCATTGAGTAAATATACCACATTTTATTTATCCACTTTTCTGTTGAGGGACATCTTTGCCACCACCCCCTACCCATTTCCGGCTATTATGAAGAGAACAGCAATGAACACGGTTGAGCAAATGTTGCTGTGGTAAGATAAATGTCCTTTGGTTATAAGCCCAAGAGTGCTGTAGATTTCTTTAATCCATTTATTGATTTTTTCTCTTTAAGAATATCTATCCTATTCATAAAGGTTGCTTTAAGGTTGTTTTTTTAATTTTTATTTTTTTGTACTTCAGCTATGTTCAGGGCCTGTTGTGGTAGGGTTGCTCGATTTTAGTGGGGACATATTGTTCTGGTTATGACTGTGTTTTTATGCTGGCACCTAGGCATCTAGGATTGGAAAGATTGTAATTCCAGGTCCTGATATCTAGTCTCGTCTTTGTTGGGTGGGTACTTTGTTTCTTCATTTCTGTTTCCTCTCTGTTTCTTAGGGGAGTAGGAAATTCTTCTGGGGTCCTGATGTGGCCACTGGGGTTCCAGGTAAAATGTATTTATGAATATTTTGACTCTTAGGAATGGGGGTGGACTGCTGGAAGTGTGTGAAGAGGTGTTCCTCCAGGATCAGCTCAGTCCCCTGCAAAGAGAGGCCACAGTAGAAGACCTGCCACGGAGCTGTCGATGAGACTGGGAGATTGGACTTGGAGGAATGGAGTTGGGGGCTGGAATAAAGTAATGAGTAATAGGAAGAGGAAGGTTGTGACAGGAAGACCTGTGTGGTCCACTAGAGATGTTGGGGGGAGGATGCAACAAGTGTTGTGCTATATGGCTGGGCATGAGACTGGGAGGTTGGATTTGGAGGAACAGAAAGAGAACAAAGATCGAAAGTTAGTTTACCTACCTCCCAGGCTGGAGAGTGTCCTTTTTTAAAACAGAGTTTTTTTTTGTTTTGTTTTGTTTTGTTTTTTTAAATCTCATTTGAAATTTTTCTAAACTGAGGAGTTTTCTCTCATGTTAATGTTTTTATTTCACTATTTCCTCTATTGCTTACAAACTATTATGTAATTAGGGTTTCACTGTAGCTTTGGAGCCTATCCTGGTACTCGCTCTGTAGACCAGGCTGGCCTCGAACTCACAAAGATCCACCTGCCTCTGCCTCCCGAATGCTGGGATTAAAGGCGTGCGCCACCAACGCAAAAGACACTCTTAACTAGTATAAAAGTTACTATCCGGAATTCGGTATTTCTGTGATAGGCTAGACCATACTTTTGTTTGGGGAAATGTGGACTTTGGGACTTCTGATTAGAAAAGCTTTGGACATTTTTAGTGGGGCTTAATGGGCCATCTTAATGGGTAAGAACATGGAAGACAATGGTGCTGAGGGTGATGTGAACTGGGGTCCTGGCTCAAAGTGTTTCAGAGGAGAACAACATTAGGTATGTGGCCTAGAGACTGTTCTTATGATATTTTGATGACGAATGTCTTCTGCCCTTGTCTAAAACACCTGCCCAAAGCCCTAAATGAAGAGTTATGGATTGACAGCTTTGGCAGAGGACATTTCCAAACAGCTTAGCCTTGACTGTGTTGTATGGTTATTAGTGGCCAGACTTACACAGATCTATAATTAAAAGGGACAAGCTGAGCAAGGAAAATTATAAAATATACAGTTGGAGAAGAAAAGGAACACCAGGGAGTGTAAACAGATGAAAGAAAAACCTGAAGCTAAGTAGAATAAATGGAGTGGTGACCTCAGAGCAAGACCCTACACAGCTAAGCTTCCCATTTATAAAAAGGAATTAAAGAAAAGCATAGGGCCAGGTGTGGTGGTAATCCTAGCACTCAGAAGGCAGAGGCTGGCAGATCTCTAATTTTGAGGCCAGCTTGGGCTACAGAGATAGTTTCAGGACAGCCAAGCATGGACAGTGAAGAAAACCATCAAAAACAAACACACACACCCCCAAAAAACCCTAGTGAAGATGTGATTGAACAATGTAGCCATGGTCTAGCCCCAGTAAACATAACTTGGCAGCTTTGACCACATGCTTCTAGCTTTATAGTGAAGGATGTAAAAAAAAAGGGGGGGGGATTATAGAATCTTCCTCCATGACTAAGGAAAGCCACTGAGGCGAGGTATATGTCAAGGTTGTTCCTGCATGGAGGCCTAGAGAGGACATTGAATGAAGTTGTGACGATGAAGCCTGGGTTGCCTTGAAGACCCCAAGATGTTAGAGATGCCAGAGTCATGGAACAGGGAGTGGAAACAGCCCAAGAAACAGAAGTGTGCTGAAGTTAGCAGGTCTCCAAAGTCCTTTCAGCTTTGTTGAATGGACTTGGATGTGGGGAGCCACAGCCCCAAGATGGCGCCTGGCTGGAAGCCAGGGAGACCGAGCTTAGCTGTAAACAAGCCTTATTTGGAAGCGCTTAGTGGATCTGGTGTGCCTCCTCCAGCTGTGACCTATCCGGGATCGCCAGGTGGCGTGAGCTAATTGGGTAATGAGCTTGCTTTTTAAGGGCTTGCCAGGGGGCTGGGAGAGAGAGATATAGAAGCAGAGAGAGAAGCTGAGGTAGCAGGTTCCTGAATAAACTGCTTGAAGAAGCGTCTGGTCGTGTCCTTCTTGTTGGTCGTGATAGACGTGACAAGTGGTGGCCCGTACGGGGAGATACCTCCTCCATTCTCTCTCTCCGTGGAGCCCAGAACTTGCTGCAGTCAGGGGGTGCACCGGTAAGTCCTCAGGTAAGATTGGGGATCCGCGATAAAAGCGGGTTTTATGCTCTCGCCTGTAGGTAAAGGGAGAGCGGGACAGTAGAGCCGAGACAAGAGCCGACAAGGTAAAAGTGAAAGTAAAAAAAAAGAATCGAACAGGTTTAAATGGGCACTTCTCCATGGCACCCAATTTTTCTGGCTCTTAATGAGCTGCTTCGTTCAAAGAACTTGAAAATAAAGGAGAGCACGTTAGAAAGATTTTTAAATGAATGTGATGTAGTTGCTCCCTGGTTTGCCGTGTCGGGCAACCTCAATGTATCATCCTGGGAAAAGTTGGGCAGAGATCTTGACTTCGCTGCAGAACAAGGCACGCTAGGGAAAGGCGTTAGACCAGTTTGGAGGCTAGTGCGCAGTTGCTTGGAAGATCTAAGATGCAGTGAAGCGGTAGAGAGTGGCCAAGCCGCCCTTGAGATTCTACAAGAGGAGAGATCTGAGAAGGCAGCTTCAGAAAAGACTATGTCTAATGCTGGATCAAGCAAAGGTGCCAGGGAAAGGGCTCCAGGAAAGAGAAAGACAACATTATATCCTAGTCTGTCAGAGCTGGAGGAATCGGATACTTCCGCTCACTCGGGGTCTGATGAGGATATTTCCGCTCACTTGTGCGTAACCAGCATTCAGTATGAAAACTTTACTCGTGCAGCTAATTTATCTTAAGAATTGTCTAGCTATCTTCTAAGTAATTGGTCTGGTGCATTTGATCAACAATTGGAAAAGCTTCGGGTGGCGATAGTGACCGTGAATTCCACGCGCATGGACGCCGGTCTAGCAGAAGGACTGTCCTCCTGGATCTCCACAGCCATGAATCATCTGAAAGAGTGGGCGGGAATGGGTGCCCTGGGAGGAATGCTTATCCTAGTTAGTTTCATAGCCTTATGGTGTATCTGCAGGATGAGGGTCACACAGAGGAAAAGTAATGCCATGATTGCACAAGCCTTCGCAGCCCTGAGGGCAGTCACCTCAGGCTTGGCTAACAGTACTAAAGAGCTAAGCAGTCATCCCACTCAGGCTTTGAGACGAAGAACTGCACTTGAAGTCAGCGTTCCGAGGCTTCATGAAGGGCATGTCTGATTGCATGTGGGTTGGTATCGTATTTCCATCTCTGAGAAAAGATACCCGACAGGTGTAGCACCAGCTTGGCTGATAACTGGGCGTGGAGTCATTACAAAGTCCCTTGATTTCAGGGATCAGACCTCTACCCTTGCCTGTTGTGTTATTTTTAAATAAAAAAGGGAGAACTGTGGGGAGCCACAGCCCCAAGATGGCGCCTGGCTGGATGCCAGGGAGACTGAGCTTAGCTGTAAACAAGCCTTATTTGGAAGCGCTTAGTGGATCTGGTGTGCCTCCTCCAGCTGTGACCTATCCAGGATCGCCAGGTGGCGTGAGCTAATTGGGTAATGAGCTTGCTTTTAAGGGCTTGCCAGGGGGCTGGGAGAGAGAGATATAGAAGCAGAGAGTCCCCTCTCCATCCCCTCCTCCGCTACCCCCCCAACTAAAACCCTACTTATCATGTACCCATTTCGTTCCTCAGGGAGGGTGAGGCCTTCCATGGGGGGGGCATCAGAGTCTGTCGTATTCATTCTTAATGAATATCTTTTGTAAGGTTTGAAGTTTATGATGTATGTGTTTTACTTGCTAACAACTCTATGATTCAAGTGTGATGATTTAGGAGAAGGTAGCAGGAGGATTGAGTTTGAGGCCAACCTGGGCTACAAAGTAAGACCTTGCCTTAAAAGGGCCAGAAACAAATTTTAAAATCAGTTTTATGAAAATAAGTAGTAGGCAAATGTTATTGCTCTTGGTGACAACTCAAGTAACTGGACTTTTTTGATGAAGCACATTATCTATTCCATTTTCAGGTTTGAAAGCAATTAGCAATTATTTTTCTATAGCATGTCCTTATCAAGCTGTATTCCATTTTAAGAGACAGGATGCTGGTCCATCTTATACAAGCTGGGATCTCTTTTCATTTTTAAAAATTAAAAAAATTATTTATTTTCATTTGTGAGAATCCATACATTCTCTTATATAGACTAGTGGTGGTTTAAAAGAAAATGCCCCCCCAAAGGGAGTGGCACTATTAGGAAGTGTGGCTTTGTAGGAGTTGGGGTGGGCTTTGAGGTCTGCTATGCTCAAGCTACTCCCAGTGTCACAGTTCACTTCCCATTGCCTGTGGAGCTCCCTCTCCAGTACCGTGTTTGCCGACATGCTGCCATATCTGCCATGATAGTAATGGACTATAAGCCACCAGATGTAGCTAGGGGTTTTATTGCTGTGAAGAGGCACCATGACCATGGGAACTCTTATAAATGAAAACATTTAATTGGGGTGTCTCCCTTATAGTTTCAGAGGGTCAGTCCATTATCATCATGATGGGGAGCACAGTGGTCTGGAGGCAGACGTGGGGCTGGAGTAGCAGCTGAGAGTCCTACACCCTGCAGGCAAAAGGAAGTCAACCAAGATACGGCAGTATCCTGAGCATAGGAAACTCAACCCCCCCCCCACAGTGACACACTTCCTCCAATAGGCCATACCCACTCCAACAAAGCCATACCTCCTAATAGTGCTACTGGCTATGAGATTATGGGGGTCAACTACATTTAAACTACCACACTACTCCAATTAAATGTTTTCCTTTATAAGAGTTGCCGTCGTCATGGTGTCTTTTCACAACAATGGAAACCCTAAGACAATACTTTACCTTCTATACATTTTCTTTTTTTATTAATTAAATTTATTAATTTATTTTACATCCTGACCACAGTTTCCCCTCCATTGTCTCCTCAATTTCCATCTCCCCACCTCTTCTCTACCTCCTCCCCTGCCCCCAATCCACTCCTCCTCTGTTTCTGTTCAGAAGAAGGCAGTCCTCCCGCAGGTATCAACAAAGCATGGCATGTCAAGCTGAGGTAGGACTAAGCTGCTCCCTTTGTATTAAGGTTGGGAAAGGCAAGCTAGTATGAAGAATAGTTTCCCCAAAGCCACCTAAGCATTAGGGACAGCCCTTGTTCCTACTGTTGGGAATCTCACAAGTAGACCAAGCTACACAACTGTCACACATATGTAGAGGGCCTAGACTAGTCTCATGCAGGCTCCTGGCTTTCGGTCCAAACTCTGTGAGCTCCTATGAGTTGTTTTTGTGGGTTATGATGTCCTTGACCCCCTTGGCTTGTACAGTCCTTCCTTTCTTCAGCAGGATTCCCCGAGCTTGACCTAATGATTGACTGTCTCATATTTTCTTAATACTTACTAAAGTATTAAAGTTTCATAAGTTATTATAGAATATATAAAACATTACATGCAATAGATAACATAAAGTATAATAACTCCTACACTTCACAGTATGTAGGACTCTTTTGTATACATCATAGCATTTTTAAAATTAGGGTGTACTTTTGCCCTCAGTTCCATGAGGTCATTTGGCAGTGTCTGCAGATATTTTTGGTTGTCACAATGGGGTTAGAGGACAGGGTAGGGTAGTGCTAGTTGTATTTAGTGGGCAGGCCTACGTTTTTATAAGGAAAGGGATAGCCCTCCATAGGAAAGACTTTTCCAGAAGTGTCAATAGTACCAATTTTGAGAAACCATGTTTGACATTTTTGTCATATGACCCAAGGAAAAGTATAATTAAAGCTGCACAGGAATGGATAAGCTAGGGATGGTGGATGAGAACAAGGTACAGTCAACTATTCCCGTAGCAGTGGGAGCACATAGGGCAGACTGTAAGATGATACAAGAGAAGGGATTGGTTCAGACTGTAAGATGATACAAGAGAAGGGATTGGTTCAGACTGTAAGATGATACAAGAGAAGGGGTTGGTTCATTAACCTTGTCAACTCTAGAAAATGCTGAAGGCTTAAGCTTTTGTACATAAAATTAGTTAAAACTCAAGCTTCAGCCAGTCTAAAATATTAATGCAACAGGACATTTTAAATTAGTTTTTAATTTTATGTGTTTTTCCTGCATGTACATCTGTGTCCCCCATGTATGCCTGGTATCCATGGAAGCCAGAAGAGATCATCAGAGCCCATGGAACTGGAGTTAGCGGTAGTTATTAGCAGCCACGTGGGTGTTGGGAATCAAACCTGGTCTCCAAGACGAACAGAGGAATAGCCGTCACTCCTAATCCCTGAGCCATCTTCTTTAGGATCAAGTATTAATACACCTAAAGATGAATATAGGAATTAAAAAGAGGCACACTAGCCTTCAACAATGGTACCTTGTACCATTATTTCTGATTTCTTTCAGGCAACCAACAATGCTCTATGAGATATCAATATAACCCCTAACAGGTATGGTGAGGATAAATCTATGGAGGAACACATTTTAATTGTGTATGAGGTCAACTTAATTTAATCTTATTAATTGTGTGCTAACTTTATTGTTAACACCCTGCTGACAATTTTTGTTAGTACACAGTGTTACTACTTTTCTGGTTGTAGTGAAAACAAGTTCTTTTGTTATTATTTTGTTTTGTTTTGTTTTTTAGGCAGGATCTCCCTACATAGTCCTTGCTGTCCTGAAACTCATTATATAGACCAGGCTGGCCTTGAACTCAAAGAGATAGATAACTTGCCTCTGCCTCCAGAGTTCTGGGATTTTAAAGACTTGAGCCACCTTATCTGGCCTGTATTTCCGAAACTTTGATCAGTTGATAGGGGATTCTTGAGTTCTCTATCATCAAGAATTCTAAAACGAAAGCAAGTCTTAGTGCAATATGGAATGTAATGCCATATTAAAAAGATGAATAGCAGAGATTCAGTACGGTACCAAGAACGAGACAGTGTTTGTCTAATGTTTACCTTGCTCACCTTTTCAAAACTATCCATCATTTCTCTATCACTCCAGTATGCTACCATCTCCTCAAGAATGGAAACCAGGAAATTATAGCAAATATGAAAGTTTATTATGACATCTGTCATCTTTCCCATTACTGCAATGGACAAGAAAGAGTGGCTTAATGATTGCTATTTGTTTAAAAGAGCTGACAGAGTCAGGAGAGAAGTCTAGGCCGTTAAGAGCTCTTGTTACTGCTCTTCCAGGGGACCCAGGTTCAATTCCCAGCACCCACATATGGTGAACAGCCATCTGTAACTCTAGTTCCAAACGGATCCACTTCCCAAATCTGGGTTCTATGGGCACTGCACTCACAATGCACACATGATTAAAATAAACCTTAAACAATAACAACAGCAACCCACCACCACCACCACAAAGAAAATCTCAAGACCAGATGAAGTACTTAGAGAAACTGACCAAATATTCAAAGAATGACACCATTTCCTTGTGATTTTGATATTTTTTTAAAAAGCCACCTAAAAATAAAAACAACATAAAAAAGCAAAAAAAAAAAAAAAAACCAAAACAAAATAGAAGAAGAAGGAACAAGTCTCAAAAAGTCAGCAAATTTTAATGCTAAAGCCAAGAAAAAAATAGAATAGTAAACTTTGGAAATGACTGAACTGTATGCCTCTGTATCTCCTATGATCATCATCCTTTGTAGTATTTGTAAATTTCTTTAACCAAAAGTCAGAAAGTTGCTTGTCATGATGGCTTATATTTGTAATGCCAGTACTTGGGAGGTCAAAACAATGTTTGAGTTTGAATTGTGAGTTTGAAGCTAGTTTGGATTATACAGTGAATTTCAGGCAGGCCTGCACTACAGAATAAGATTGTACCAAAAATAAAATTAAAAGCCATGGAACTGAATCCAACAACTTATGAAAAGGATTACCAAGATAAAGTGGTATTTATCTGGGGGATGAAAAGTTGATCCAACACATAAAAATCAATCAAGGAAATACAACTCTTATCTAGAATAAAGGACAAAACAGATGATAATTTTATTAATTAGAAGAAGGTACTTGGCCAAATATAATACTTTTCATGTTATAAACCATTAAGCATGTTAAGAATAGAATGGAACACATTGCCTGCTATTGGACACTTAGAAAAGTTGTGCAGCCAGCATCTGAGTTAATGATGGTTGGGAGTTCTCTAGTTTCTCTAGTAAATGTCAAGAATGCTGTGAGGGCACTTGCTCTTGCCACATCCATTCAACAATTTGCAGGCAACTAGGGCATTTGGACCAGAAAAGAAAGCAGAAGTCATCTTGGTTGTGAAGAAGTAACAATGTCTTGATTACAGGTGACATGATCTAAGGAATCCTTCCACACATAGCACATTTATATCAGTAAATACATTTAGCACGGTTACAGGGTAAAAGCTCAAAATATAAAAATCAATTCTTTAACAATAAAAATGCACTTTTGTGTGTAATGTGGAGGTCAGAAGACAACTTTGTAGGCTTGGTTCTCTCTTTCTACATTTATGTGACTTCTAGGGATCCAACTCACATCTCCAGGCTCTCATGGCAGGTGTCTTTACCTGTTGGGACATCTCAGTAGTTCTAAAAAAAAAAAAAAAAAAAAAAAAAAAAAAATCAGTTCTGTTTCTATATGCTAGTGACAAACAATACAAAACTCCAATTAAGAAAAATAATTCCCCTATAATAATGTGAAAGAGAATGACAGGAATAAATTTAACAAACCATGAGCCTTTGTACATTGAAGAGTATAAAACATCACTACATCACTGAAAAGATTAAGCAAATGGAAGGACTTCTTGTGCTCACAGTAGGAAGACAATATGGCAGTAGTTAACTATCATCTACAGTTTCAACACAGTCTCTATCAAAATCCCAGCAGCCTTTTTGCAGAAATTGGCAGGCTGATCCTAAAATTCCTATGCAAATCTGAGACACCCAGAATAACTGTGACAATCTGGCAAGGGGAAACAAATGGAGGGCTTATCCAAATCAGCCTCAAAGCGTGCATTGGGGTAACTGCAGTCACGATGTGCTCCTAGCATATGGACATACATATTGACCGGAGTCGAGAGTCCACAAATAACCTTTTATATTTTTGATGAGTTTCTTTGGTGGGCTGGAATTGAACCCAGGGTCTTGAGCATAAAGGCAAACATTCCACCACACACATCCTACCTCCAGCTTCATCGACTGATTGTCATCAAAAGTGTGACCGTGGCCGGGCGTTGGTGGCGCACGCCTTTAATCCCAGCACTCAGGAGGCAGAGGCAGGCGGATCTCTGTGAGTTCGAGACCAGCCTGGTCTACAAGAGCTAGTTCCAGGACAGCCTCCAAAGCCACAGAGAAACCCTGTCTCGAAAAACCAAAAAATAAAAAAAAAATAAAAAATAAAAAAAAATAAAAGTGTGCCCGTAATGAAACAGGGGAAGAATCGATGCTCTCTGCAACAAATAGTGCTGGGACAATGGGATACTCTGGTGGGTGGGACTCAGTATTCTGGGTGTTTTGGAATGCAAAGGGGGTGATTAAGCCTTTAACAGCAAGATCAGCACCAATACATGAATGGACCTAAAATACAGGTGATATTGGATCTCACACTTACGATGATACTTGGATTGGAGAAATAATTTCTAAAAATTTTACGAAAAATTAAAAGGTTAGATGTTTCAGTTGTGGTAATCACATCCTCTGAAAAGGAATGTTGGCAAGGCATTCCTAGAAACAATGTTTTTTTTTTTTTTTTTTTTTTTCTTTCCTGGAGATAATCCAAATAGAAGGCTTCAGCCTTCTGGAATATGCAGAGGGTCAGGCAAAGGCCAGCACTGGACTAATGAATGCATATCAACATGGAAACCCTTTGACATTGGGGAATGGCTTAAAGGGTCTCTTGCAGGCTCCCATGTCAAACTTAGTTCAGTCATTCCTTGTCAGCAATGGGGAAACTCCTCCACAGAGCGATTAAAACACTCAATGCCTATTGTGACAAACCACAATGCTCTGGATGGCAGAAAAACTTCATTAGATAAAATTTTCAGGAAAGACTCTAAAACAAGTATTTTGGCAAACTGCTATAAATGATCAAAGACCAAAGTTAAAAATATGAATAAATGGCATTGTAACTGAGGGTTTGGAAGGCATAGGGGCAGATGTTATAGTAATTGCATAAAAATCTTGGCATGCACATTGTTCTCTTCAGGAGGTAAATGTTCAGTTTCTAGGGATTGGAACATTATCTCAGGTAAAACAAAGTGTAAAATAGGTTGACTATATAGGCCTGAAGGACAGAGAGGAAAATTAAAGCCATATGTGTCTAACATTACAGTGAATTTATGGGGATGTGATTTGTTACAGCAATGGAAAACCAGATTAACATTCTTCCAATCTCAGAAGCAAGCCATAAAATAAAGAATGCTTCTGAAATAAATATTAATAGGTATTATCAAGAACAGTCTGTACATAAGCAGGACACAATGGCTAGTGATCTTTCAAAGGTACCACAGCCCTAACTTTAAAATGGTAAACTGACAAACCAAAGGGATCATGGAGCCCCACAATGATGATTACACTTGGATTGTGGTAATACCACTAAGCTGACAAACAACACCCAAAGATCAGCTTTGGACTACAAACTGCCCAGGACACTTTCAAGGCATTTGTCATAAATATGGCAAAAGTCAGTCACTAAGAAAGAAACTGCCCTTGTCACAACTGCTGGCAGTATGCTGTCCAAATTGGACAAGCAGGCCCCAAAAGTAAGTATCTGCCAAACTTTGCCAAGAAAAGTTGTTTCATGGAAAAGTTTGTCAGGTATTTTAGGCCTGTAGTTTGAAGATGGATGTCCCAACTTTGTAGAGGAACCTTGGGTAACTGTCCAGGCATCCAACTGTCTCTGTCACCTCTTTTGGAAGTTGTTCTCTTTGCACTTGCTGTTTATTCAGGTATTATATCCTTCTTGGGTCTCCAATGTGGTTGAAGACTAGATAGTTATAGTTGCAGTTTTCCTTTTTACCAAATTCAGAAAATAACTTCACAAAAGAGGTGTAAAGTGTATAATGTTGAGAGACAAAGAAGCTTAAGTTGTTTATCTAAGAGAATACTTTGAGGTCTAAAAAAAGTTTTGGGTTGCTAATACAAGTTAGGATATAAAGTGAATTAGGTACAAAACTTTGGACTCACCAAAATAGATAGATAATGGATTATTTTCTCTGAATTTGCCAAATGCAAATGGACTGGACATTGTGAATGTAAGTTTTACTTGATAATTGCTTTTATTGTATATAATTTTACTGTGTTAGTGTTAAACCCTTCCATTTTATCTAGACAAAAAATGGGGAAATGTTTTGGGATATTTTGATTACATTCTGATGCTCCCAAGACTGGCAATAAAGTTTGTTTTGAATCAGAGGGTAGAACCAGCTACTATGTGGCCAAAATTAGCCATAGATATTTTGGAAAAACAAGGACAGGTAGAGACACAGGAAGTAGTAGGGTGGGGCTTAGAGAGAGTCTTGGTCATTTTGGATCTAGAATGAGAGAAAGAGGAGGTCATTGTTTACTGCTCTACCACTTCTCTGATCATTCAGGTTCTTACCCTGATACCTGACTCCCGAGTTTCCATTGATAAACAATAATTAGATAAATATGTCACACGAACCCACTAATTTGTACACATTTTATATTATCATGTATTGCTTTAAAAATAAAAAGGATCAAGCCGGTCAGCAAGTGACAGACCTGCAGGCAGGCTGCACCGCCACGACTGCTACCTACTGGAGACTGTTCCCACAAGACTACTCCCAGCATCCTCCCCGTGGACATCACTCTCCCGAAACATCAGCAGAGCCTACAGGCACAAGCACCACCCACACCAGTTGGAAGAACAGGCAACCCTGAGGTTACCTAATGTTTGGCCATGGGTCTGCATCTGTTTCCATCAGTTGCTGGATGAAGCCTCTCTGATGAGAATTAAGCCAGGCACCAAAATACGAGTATAGCATAACAGCAGACATCATTATATTGATATTTTTCTCTAGTTGTGTACCAGCCCTCTTTTAAAATGAATTTATTCTTTGAAAATGCCACTGATGCATATAATAAAATCCAGTCACCCTCATTCCCGCTTCTAATCACATTTCTACACTCACCAACAAGCTCCACCAAGTCCCTATTCTACATTCATAGTTTTTGTTTTTTTTGCATAGGCAGATTATTATTTACATATGTTATCAAGGACTATACACATCTTTTTTGGGGACAACATTTTTTTTACATCAACTCTAGCTTGAATGAATGGATCCTTTATGAAGGTTTGAAGAACTCTTTGGATGGCCAAAATGATTATTCACACATGGATAGGATGACCAAAATGACTCTTCACACATCTGGGCTGCAATATTTTCCTCACAAATTTCTTTTTTCTTCCTTCCTTCCTTTCTTTCTTTCTTTCTTTCTTTCTTTCTTTCTTTCTTTCTTCTTTCTTTTTTGGTTTTTTGAGACAGGGTTTCTCTGTGACTTTGGAGGGTGTTCTGGAACTAGCTCTTGTAGACCAGGCTGGCCTCGAACTCACAGAGATCCGCCTGCCTCTGCCTCCTGAGTGCTGGGATTAAAGGCGTGCACCACCAACGCCCGTCTCTCACACATTTCTTATGGGTATTTTTCAGCATCTTAGATACCTTCTTTTCATGTGTGTGTGTGCGTGTGTGTACATATATATGAAAATATAAAAATTCTCCTCTCATATATTATATCCCAAC
Source organism: Cricetulus griseus (assembly GCF_003668045.3). Classification (NCBI taxonomy): domain Eukaryota; kingdom Metazoa; phylum Chordata; class Mammalia; order Rodentia; family Cricetidae; genus Cricetulus; species Cricetulus griseus. The sequence goes on from NC_048601.1 coordinate 15,024,511, forward strand.
TGCAGTTCCCCCTCCCACCCTTGCAGTTCCTCCTCCAAGTCCCTTCTCTGCACCCCCCCTCTCCACCAGATTCACTCCTCCTCAGTTTCAAAATATCATAGAACACATTATCCAGGCTTGGTGGCACTGGCCTTTAATCTCAGGACTCAGGAGGGAGGGGCAGGCAGATCTCTGTGAGTTTCAGGACAGCCATGGCTACTACACAGAGAAACCCTATCTTGCTAAACCAAACATAACAACAACAACAACAACCTCCCCCAAAGTCCCTCAAACCAAGCCAACCAAACAAATACACATACACAAGAATGTCATAGAACACAAATGGATAAAAATGAGATAAATAATAGTCCTCTACTCTGCAATGTTTCTATCATATTTAAGATTAGGGCCCACAGCAAAATGAAGTTTAAATTCTGGGTTTTCATTACAGAAAACAACAAAATTCAGAGAACGATTGCAGTGGGGGAGGTGCCCAGCTCCAACTGATGCATCTACAACACAACCTCTACACCTAAGGCTCAGAGAACATCATAGAAGAGGGGGAAGAAAGACTGTAAGAGCCAGAACACCAGGACATCGGCTGCAAGACTGTATGGCTTCTATTTGGCACGCAGCTGCACTTACGAAATCAAAGCAATGTAGTTGCCTGACCAAGACGTGAATAATGACAATACCAGCAGAAGTGACCCCATTCTTAGATGAAGAGCCACAGGCAAACAATAATGACCACTGTGGGAAGGAGACTCAGTCTTCCACAAGGATGAGATCTCCCTAATTGGTTATCCAATACCAACTAGTCAGCCTTGAAAACATGCCTAATGGCAACACTAAACGGACTCAGTAAGTTGTATTTATGCATTTACTTGCTTATACATAGGCATGTAATAATAAAAAATTAAGGAAAAAAGAGACCACAAATTTGAGAGTGAAGTAGATACAGAGGGGCCAGAATTATTGGTGTGTGTGTGTGTGTGTGTGTGTGTGTATGTGATGTAGACATGGTAATACATGAATTAAAAAAAAAACTTGGATCTCACCCATCTTTAACAAAACAAGTCATCTGTATTTTTCTTTCAAACATATATTTTGGCTCAAGGTCTCAATGCAAAAACAAACAAACAAACAAAGAAAACCAAAAAGAAAAAAATAAAAAGGCACTTTCGAGACATTTCAATATGTAAGAGTGCTGGCTGGCAACCCTGATGACCTCAGTTCAGTCTCTGGAACACATGGAGAAAGGAGAGAACCAACTCATACAGGTTGTTCTCAGACCTCCCGTGTCCACTGTGGCATGTGCCTACCCACACCCACCCACATACCCACACAAAATAAATAATTTTAAAAATACAGAACAAGAGGAGCATCCTCTGACTACCAGCAGATTTATATACCTTGACATTTCTTGAACAAATGGAACAAGACACAGTTTAAAGAATGTGCTAGAGGGACTGGAGAGAGACTCCGAGGTTAGAAGTACTGACTGCTGTTCAAGAGAACCCAGGCTCAATTCTCAGCACTCTTATGGCAATTCACAACCATTGTAACTCCAGTCTCAGGATCTAGGGCCCTCTCCTGGCCTCCTCAGGCACCAGGCATGCACATGGTCCATACACATAAAAATAATCAAATATAAATTTATAGAGAAGGTATATTAAACATTAGATTTGCATATTTTGAAGCTACAGTCTTCACTTACAATAGCATCAGGGCCGTCTCTTTACTTTAGGTGAAATGGTGACTGGTCTGATGATTACATAAAGGGCAGTAAACAGTTGTCAAGTAAATCCATAAATGTAGATCTGTAAGAATAGACTACACAATTTTAAAGTAGTGCTGAGATGCTCAATGAAAATAAACTTTACCAATATCAAGGGGTATAAAATATATTTGACAATAATCTATTTAAATAATTCTTTAGTAAGGTGTGGTCCAATACCCCTACTATTCCAGCACTTAGGAGGTGGGGAGAGGAGAATGAGGAATTAAAGGATAGCCTGGTATACATGAGATCCTGCCCCAAACCCCTAATATATGCATATTTATGCAAATTAGAATTCTTTTAAATATTTTCATTATGTCCAAGTGGTAAAGACTTCATCAAATCAAGAATATAGATTTTAATGAAGATCTAATGTATGATTAGTATTTTTAATTTTTTCAATCCTTAAATTCTGATTCCATTTCCTACTTAGTTGATACTTTTCATAATTGTCAGTCAATGGGTAAAGAGTTTTGTATCTTTCTACAAAAGGGTGAACAATTGGAGGGCAAGACTCGTTTCGCACACAGTGCTGCCTTCATCTCCTGTCTTACTTAATACAGCTCTCATAAAAGGAGCACAGCGATTTCAACATCTGAAATCATCTCCGTTCTCTGCAGGAAATCAGCATCAGAGAGGAAATTGATCTTCTATCAGCTTCATCTTCTAATATCTTCTGGAACTCTGTATATGCTCTCTTCCCTTCTCAAATAAACGTAGAGATCATTTGAAGTGATTTCACAGTGGGAAATGAGAGCCTGAGACACTGAGAGTGAGCAGTGCCAGATTCTAAGCTCTTTCTCTGACATGGATGACCTGTGTGACTCTGGGTAAAGAACTTATGCTCTCTGGTCTTGTTTCTTTATCTGTTAAAAAGCTGTGAGTTGGTTTGAAAGACCCCCAGAGGCTCAGGCCCCCAGGATCTCGGCCCAGGACTGAGGCCACCCCAATCACCAGGCAGAGGCGAAAGCTTGATGCAAACAGCATGAGGCTTTATTGTAGTTGTTTAACGAGCTAACTCCATGTTAGCTCAGGCCTTTCATCCAGCCACTATGGCGGATGGCTAGGAAAGACGGTGAGAAGCCACTGCATAGAGATCTTATAGGACAGCATAAGGGGAGTGTCTGGGTATGCACAGGCTCAGGATTGGTGTGCCTCCAGGCCTGGAGGGCCTGCCCTGTGTTGATTGGTCAACTGGTGGTTATGGCCCATAGGCCCTCCCAGGGTGATTACTGTGCTCTGTGCATCATTGCTGTGTACTTATCCGTAAAGCACACCCAGAGCCGTAAAGCATAGCATCACCAGCTAACTTCTGATTGGTTCCTTGCCACAAGGCAGGCATCTGACCTTCTAGTGACCAAGGCAAGGTCAGGCAAGCACGTGTTAGGCTGTTAAGGCTGACCTTGCCTTGGTCACTAGAAGGTCAGATGCCAAAATGGGGGGCTGGTCCCTTCAGGTTTATGTGCTGGATAGTTTTATGTCAACTTGACACAGGTTTTATGTCCTATCTGAGAGGAGGGAACCACATTAGGAAAATGCCTCCACTGGACTGGGCTTTAAGGAAGGAAACCTGCATGGAATTTTCTTAATTACTGATTGATGGGGGAGGGCCCAGCCCATTGTGAGAGGTGCCATTCTGTTGGAGACTATTCCTTTACACTGTGTGAAGATGTGTCACTGTGATTGTTCTAAGAGCTGAATGGCAAACAGCTAAGCAGGAATAGGTTAGGTGGGACTTGTTGGGGCAGAGAGGTCTCAGGGAAGAGGAAAGGCAGAATAGCTAGCCAGACACAGAACCAACAGAACATTCAGGAGGAGGTAAAAGTCATAAGTCACAGGACAGCATGTATGTTAATAGAAATGGATTAATTTAAGTTATAAGAGCTGGTTAGAAACAAGCCTAAGATAAGGCCAAGCTTTCATAATAATGTCTTTGTATCATGATTTGGGGGGTGGCGATCCAAAAATAGCCTGTTATGTATGCTACTCCTGAGCTGGTGGTCCTGGCTTCAGTAAGAAAGCAGGCTGAGTAAGCTGTGAGGAGCAAGGCAGATAGCAGCACCCTTCATGGCCTCTGCATCAGCTCCTGCCTCCAGGTTCCTGCACTGGGTGAGTTCCCACCCTCACTGCTTTTTGATGAACTGTTATGTGGAACTGTGAGTGAAATAAACCCCTTTCTTCCCCAGGTGACTTTTGGTCCTGGTGTCTCATCACAGCAATAGTAGCCCTAATTAAGACAGTTTGCATTCCTTCCAGCACTTTCTGAGGTTGAGTCATGTATTAACCTTTCTCAGTTACTTGCTTTTATTTATTAAAATATATTTAAAATTATTTTTTTCTGGTGTGTGTGTGTGTGTACACATGTGCTTGGGAGTGCCCTTTGGGGACCAGAAGAGGGTGTTGGCTCCCTAGGAGCTAGAGTTATAGGGGTCTATGAAGCACCCCATATAGTGCTGGGAACCTAAGCTGAGTCCTCTGCTAGAGTCACTACTGCTCTTAGCCACTGAGCCATTTCTCCAGAACTGAAAAGTAGGTTGTTCTTGTTTTTTCCATACTCGGTTGTTTTTCTTTAAAGACATTTGAGTTCTTTGGTCCTGTTATCTGTGAAATTTTCTCAGGAAAGTGTTGAGAAAGTCATTCGAACTGTATGGCCCGTGGTGAGGTAGACTTTTCTATGGATGTTACAAGTGTTGGAGAAAATGGAAGAAGCTACTTTGTCTCACACTTTATAAGGTTTCAGGCCACAGCCTAAGCTCCGTGGCTTTGGGGCCCACTGTTAGTTAAGGACATCAAGGTGGTGGGATCGTGTGACAGATGTTACTTGTCACAGAAAGCAGAGAAGAAGGGACCAGGGACCAGATATCACTTTCAAAGTCTATCTGTAGTGATCTACCCCCTCAAGTCAGACCACACCCCCAAAGTTAGCATCACCTCACAAAGTAACTCCAACGCATGTGGACCAAGTGCCTGTTGGGGAAACATTTCATTTGTCATCTTCATCTGTCACCCGAAAACCCTTTGTGAGTTTTCAGGCCTCTCACAGCTCTGATCATCACAGAAGGGACCCTCGGCTCCCACTTCTTGAGGGGGTGTCATCAGATAACAACATGTCCCTATTTCTGAAGCTTCTTTTTTATTTTATTTTCAACGTAAATTTATTTATGTGTTTTTCACATCCATGTATCTTGATCCTATTCGTTCCCCTTCCCTTTCATCTGCCCTCTGCCCCTGCAACCCTCACCCTCCGAATAAAGCAAAATCGAGAGAAAAATATGAAGAAAATAAAATTTTAAAAAAGAAGGGAAGGAATTTAAAAAATCCCATCATGGAAGCCGCAGTTTGATCCAGCAAGTCCCGCTGTACTCCTCTTGTGCATACCTCTCTACTTGCAAGTGTCCATTGCAGAGAGTCAGTGGTCTGGTTCAAGGCCCCTGGTCTTTGCTACACTAACAATGCTGGGCTCTCAATGGGACTCTTCTTGCTACACTAACAATGCTGGGCTCTCAATGGGACTCTTCTTGGATATCCTGTTGATGCCCTGTGTTGTGGAGATCCTGCAGCCTTGGGTCTGAGGTCAGGTCCCATTACGTGCTCCAGTAGATCATAGATGGGTGCATGTGGCCGCAGGCCAAGTCATAAGCCTAGGTCTGGACCTGGGAAGCTGTAGGGTTGGTCCACTAGGTTGAGGAAACCTGCTAGAGAGAAATGAACTGGATTGTGTCTGAGATGATGGGTGAGGGAACAAAGGCGCAGGGTGTTTTGACAGGAACGCTCACACCCCTTTGTAGATGGGGGTGGGTGGTCTCAGATGAGGTTGAAGTTCCAGACGCCTGGCTTCCGAGGTGCAACAGTGGTTAATGTCCCGAGTTTGGAAAGCACACCTTCGGGCTGGGTAGGAGAGTTAATCATTTCTTCGTTTCCTGTCTTGCTCAAGGCACCAACTTCAGGAAGCTTTTGGGGGACATTTTAGATATTCCCCTGTTCTGTCCTTCCTTTGCTCTTGTTTGAGAGCAGAGAGCATCCTAACCAAGTCAGAGTAACTGCTCCACACAGGACTCATACTT
>NC_048601.1:15035333-15037833 GCF_003668045.3 Cricetulus griseus
GCAGTGTCACACTCCCCAGATTCCAGTGACCACATTAGTTTGTACAGTGTTAATGTGATTTTTCATGGGTTCCTTTCTGAAGGAGGTGGGCTTGCGTGGTTCCCTGCTAAGGGCACTGACAGCGGGACAGGCAGGGTAGGAAGCTGGGGGCATGTACTGCTGGCTTCCCCAGGTCTCTTTGTTTCCTACATATGTGAGCTGTAAAGGCTCTGGTGGCCCTGGGAAGTTTTAGATGCTACCTCTGTTTCTTATTTATTTATCAAAGGGCTTTCACTAGTCAGTGGGGGCTCTATTTATGTCATCAGACTTCTCTGGGGCTATTAATGTCTTCTGGGCACTGTGTTTAATCTTAAGGGGTTCAAGAGAGGACTAAGGCTGCTTCTGTGATGAAATGCTTAGTCTGCTGTGTATTTGGCATCATGGCCCTGGAGTGTCCACTGGATACACTAGGCAAATCAAAAGCAGACAAACGGGTTTTGTGTGGAAAACATAAGTGGTATTGTTTAATTTTTAGGACTACAAACATTTTAAGATTTGCAAGTTTTATAGGGAAAGGGCATTTAGGGTAGCCTCTCCACTATTGCTTGGATTGCCCAATGGTGTCATCCTTGTAGATCTCTGGAAATCTCCCTAGTGCCAGATCTCTCCTTGAACCTATAATGGCTCCCTCTATTATGGTATCTCTCATCCTGCTCTCCTCTATTCTTCCCAGACCCAACCTTCCTGCTCTCTCATTTCCTCCTCTCCCCTCTTCTCTTTCTCTCAGCTGCCTCTCCCCTATTCCCCATGCTCCATGACTACCTTATATGCCATCCTAGAGCCTTCATCCAGTGACTGATGGCTGATGGGAGCAGAGAAAGATACCCACAGCTAAACATTGAACTGAACTCTGGAATACAGTTGCAGAGGAGGAGGAGTGATGAGCAAAGAGGTCAAGACCAGGCTGATGAAACCCACATAAACAGCTGACCTGAACAAAGGGGAACGCATGGACCCCAGATTGATGGCTGGGAGCCCAGCATGGGACTGATCCAGACCTCTGAACATGGAGGTCAGTAAGGAGGCCTCAGCACTCTACGGGGCCTCTGGTAGTAGATCAGTATTTATCCCTGGCATAGGAAAGGACTTTAGGAGCCAATCCCACGTGGAGGGATGCTCTCTCAGCCTGGACACATGGGGGAGGGCCTAGGCCCTGCCCAGGATGATATGACAGACTTTGGGGATCCCCCATGGAGTGCCTTACCCTCCCTGAGGAGAAGATGGGAGATAGGGTGGGGGGTTGGGTGGGGGGCAGGGGAGGAGTGGAGGGAGAGAGAGAGGGAGCAGGGATTGACATGTGAAGCAGGTTTGTTTCTAATTAAGGGGCATGGTTAATAGGTACATGACTAACACAAGGTAGACAAATGTTGAAAGAGTTTCAAAATGTAACTGAATGGAGGTGCCCAGGGGCCACTGGGGTGGAGTCTGATGGTTAGGAAAGGTCAGAACACATGGTCTCTAAATCCATTTATACCTGAGTACTGAAGTATGACATGGGGTCACAGAGGAACGGCTAAGAGGGTGGGTGCAAAGGAAACATCTGGGAACCAAGAGGCTGCTGGGAAATTCAAAGGCTTCCCTGCATCTGAAGTCGAGGGTGTTAGGAACAGGCTAGTCTAGTCCGGTTGCATCAGGAAGGTTCCTGAGAGTTCTTTCCTCTCCTCAGCCCAAGGCATGGATTCCATCAGGAGAGTTGGCAGGGTTGGATGACTTTACCCAGGGCAGTTTTCCCCAGGGCAAAGTCTAGGCTTGTCCCCCCTCCCCTGAACCTGGGCAGGGTGGAGGGGACGACCAAAGGCTGAGTGCTTCCCACACAGCTTCCAGTACATGGGGAGGACTTTGCAGGATGGCATTTCTCTGTCCCATGGAAAACTTCTTGTGGAAAGTATAAGAGTCTGTGACTGTGTCCAGTTCCAGGGAATTCAATGCCGTTTTCTATTCTCTGTGGGCATTAGGCATGCTTATGGCACACGGACATGCAGGGGCAGGCAAAATACTCATACACATATAATACAAATGAATTCAATTCATTTTTTTTAAAAAAGGGTAGTTAACGCTAACTTCAAAAACATCGAGAAGGTGGGTGCTGGGTTACCTATCTTGAATCTCAGTGCTTGGAGAGCAGAGAAAAGTGGATCTGTGAACTCAAGGCCAGCCTGGTCTACAAAGAGAATCCCAGGACAGCCTACAGAGTGAGACTCTGTCTCTAAACAAACAAAAAAACAAACCAAACCAAAACAAAACGGAAACCCCCAAACCCCAAGCATGTATTCATGTTATTATTTATTTGTGTGTCTGACTGTGTATAGCACAACGCATGTAGAAGTCAGAGGACAGCTTGTCGGAGTCAGTTCTGTTCGTTCACACATGGGGCCCTCAATCAGGTGTCGGGCTTGTTGTAAACCATCCTGCTGGCCTGAAGCAAAATTACCAACATCTGTACAAATTCAGCTGTAAGAGA